>NC_087246.1:50437500-50650000 GCF_037042905.1 Lytechinus pictus
CTCGCTATACAGTATGAAGTTTCAAGTTTGTTTTCATTGATTTAAAATCCTAACCTAAAGGATTTTCATTAAGAAATAAATAAAATAAAAAATCACTTACCACAAAGGCCTATTTAGGGGTAGATCACAATTTTCAAGGGGAGGGCGGGAAAGTTTCAAGTTAATTTAATTGATTTCAAATCCAAACATAAAGGATTACAATCAAATGAAATTAACAGTACAAATTATCAAACAAAATGGATGCAAAATAAATGTGTTCTATGGCTTTCGAGGGGGTGGGCACGAGCCTGATGTGCTCCCCATCCTGGATAAATAAAAGAAACTCATTAAAAAGAATTGGAACGTAATTATGTTCTGTTTTATCACTTTGTCTTGAGTTTCTTGCCCCTTCCATTCTTTTCACATTTCAGCCTTTACCCATATTAATTTCAGGATGGTACAAAATGTTGGCTTACAAAAGTGATATGATGATGAATATTCCATAATAATATGAAAAATAATAGAAAACCAAAATAATATTAATAATTAACCCTTACAATGATAGTACTCAATAAAAGAGAGGCATCGGGGATCGAGAAAAGAAGCAATAACCCCCCCCCCCCAAAAAAAAAAGGCATCATATTTCCTTTCAGCATACGACAAGATACAGTTCATTATAGAATAAACTAAGCTGATGGCGCTAAAATTATTCTGATGTATAAAATAATAAAAATAAAATATTGTGTGTCAGGGGAGAAAGAGACTACTATCGCTGGATCTTGGATTTCCGAAATAGAAGCATCACCGGAAACAGGTATCTGTGGTGAGAAGCATTTTTATACAGCTTTGTAGAGGACAGTGGTGTGGTCGCTTCCGTTAGCTTTCTTTAATTGAGCACAAGAGGGCGCGTTACATCCTCTACGTAGAAGTCTATGCGCTGCTGAGGATCATGACAAATTTCATCATACATTCTGACGATTTACCGAAGAGTCCTCGAATAATTGACAAGATATCGTTGAGTCCAAGATAAATTCCAGCAACAACGGAAGGAAGATCAACGTTTGGTTCGGGGGGAAAGACTGGTAAGTCAAGCTCTCTTACTTTTACATTTTTTATCACAAATTTTGTCTATGAGTACGCCTCACATACCTCTAGTCCCATCCCCTACCTTTTGCTGTTTGGCAAATGGTCGGGGATGACGAGTGCGTCATCCCTGCTGCGATGGGCTGGAGATTAGTCTTGGAATTCAGACACAGTCAATATGTTTCAGCCGTTGTATATTTTTTTAAATTACGATTTGAGCTCTGTTAATTATGAAATTTAAATTGTTATTTTGAAAATGATTTTGTAGAATTTGTGCGAAATAAGTATTAAGAGCAAAACTGCAAGTAAACTTCAAGAATTTTGTTTGATTGTTGATTTTTTGTTAGAATGCGTCTGAATGTCTAGAATATGGTATTGTTAATGGAAGTAAGTCGTATTTTTGAATGGCGCAGAAAGCTCCTTTCATGAATTTAATTTAGAAATAGGTTTACATGTATGAGATATGTTTCATGAATTTGATATCTGATTATGGACCTTTGTTATGGTGTAAATTATTATTTTGAAGATATGAAATAATAAGATAAGACAATAAGGAGGCAATAATGATGATGAGACATTAATAATAATGAGACAATAATAATTATTACAATAATAATTATTATTATAGAATAATTATAATGATAGTAATTATAATTGTAATAATTATTGAGACAATAATGTTAATGAGACATCAATAATAATTATTATAAAAATTCTAATTATAATAATTATAATCAGAAATAATTATAATTATAGTAATTATAGGCCTTATAATTATTGAGACAACTATTATTACAATAATAATTATGATTATGAAATGATTATAATGACAACAATTATAATTAAAGTAATTTTTGTAATAATTACTGAGACAGTAATATTAATAAGACATCAATAATAATTATTATTATTAAAATTATAATTATATTTATAAAAATAATCATAATTATAGTAATTATATTATATCATTGAGACAATAATAATTATCATTTCAATAAATTATAATGATAACAATTATAATTATAATGATAGTAATTATAATTGTAATAATTATTCAGGCAATGATATTAATGAAACAAAAATAATTATTATGATAATAATAATTATGATTATAATTATAATAATAATTGGGACAACATTACAACAATAATGAAACGATGATGGGACAATAATAATATTAACAATATTATTGAGACCACAATAACAATAATGAGATAATAGACAATTGAAATCAATCTGTCTTTATTTTTTTTTCTAAAAATCCTAAGATTATCATTTTAATTCTCTTTCTTTGATTTCGAATTATATTCATTGAAAATTTAATTTCTAATGTTCAACTTCAAGCAAAAAAAAATCCATATGAAGTCATGTTTACCCTGTGCACAAACCTACCACAGGACAATTACCCCCGAAATAGGGTTAGGTGTAGATTTTTGGATAGGGGTACAGTATAGTTGTCGGGGGGGGGGGGGGGTAATTGTCCAGGGGTACATGTAGCTGCCCTTGAACCAAAGAAATCATGCCAATATGCTAATCAATCTGAGTACTTTAAGATTTAAAATGTATTATAAGTATGCCATGCCCAAAACAAAGAGAATGATAAGATTTCGCAATCGTCTTTTGTCCACAAAAAGCCCTGTTTTTGTATCACAAAGATGACAATAACTTGACTTCTAGATATCGGAATTTGAAAATTCAAACAGTTTTGTGAATCGTAGATATTGAGCCTCATTGTGAGCTTATCAAACATGCTGGAACAGCCTTTCCTAATTTTCACCTGAAGTGCCTTGTTATAGTGACAATCATATATGAATGATGTCTGAAATTGATGAATCAACATGTTGGCAAAGAAGTATTGTAACGTAAGTTGTGTCTGTGCCTGTGACTTGTGAGCCGGTTCGAGTTTAAGACACTCGCCTATCGCCGTGTTAAATTTGTGAGAACTAAAACATAATTTCTACAAGTAGACTACTCGAATATTTTGTTGAATAAATAATAAAAGTCTAGCCTATTCTTCTAACTTATCTTATTTAAACTTACATCGTTGATCGTGTACTTTGACATGACATGTATGAGGTCCATAATATAATAGTACTTTTTACAGAGACAATTTTGTCGCCCGTATATCCCCCCAAAAGTCGCTATCTTGAAAATATAAAGTTTTGCAAGTTCTGACCTCTGTCTTTTTTCCGGGTTCTATTTTCTCTCTCACATCATCTCTAATAAATCGATGAAACAAGAATTTTCTTTCTTGTCGAGCATGATTTCGAGTTCGAAAATGCATTTCGGTGCTGAAAATGCGAAACAGATGAGCAAAATTCCATTTTTGAAGTGATTTTTTTGTTTGCATAATTCATGAATATTACAAATTTTTGTTTGGCCTTTATATATTTCTCAGGCTGAGTTTTCTTGACGCCAATACATGTATATACATTAAGGAAGGGCTTTTCTGCGGGCAATGGTCATTTTCTGATTTTAAAAATGTGTCACATACCGACCCCTAAGCTCAAACGCAAGGCGATGTCAGACTAATGAGTCATAATTTTTCTCGAGTTTGAGCGAGGATAAACTGGCATTTGATGTTTAGTTAATTACCCTTTTGAAAATTTAGTTGAATATAAATGACAGTACGTACCTCTAATGAATAACAAATGTCGCATTTAATTTGTGCAGTGTGGTGAAGTGAATGGGCTTGGATCGAGCTGGTCCTGTGTGTGGTCACCGGTCGAACATGCCCATAATTACAAAGAGAATCTGCATGTGGTGTGTGTGTGTGTACAAAATGTGCACGCAATCAACAGGTGTGAAGACAAAGGGGGTATTTGTTAGCCCCTTTTTTATGCACCCGCAGATGAAGTCCGGAGGGGGCATTAAGCGTTGCCCCTGTCCTTCCGTCTGTTTGACCTTTATGATTAGATACTAAATTTGTCATATACTATTAAATTTCTAATTTTTACTAACATTCAAATTATTAATGGTATTCTTTTGAGATATGTCTTAATCACTTTCCTTCTCACCTTATCTTTATATCCCTTTCTCCTCGCATGGACCTATGAAGAGATGGACGATTAACTCAAGCATTTCTTTGATGCAATGTGCATTTTAATGAGAACATACAGGTGTTGTGACAATAACAACTACCATGACTACCAAGGCTTATCAGATCACTTAAAGGCCAAATCCACCCCAGAAAAATGTTGATTTTAATCAATTGAGAAAAATCAAACAAGCCTAACGCTGAAAATTTTTTCAAAATCGGATGTAAAATAAGCAAGTTACGAAAATATTAAATTTTGCTTATTTTTCACAAAACAGTTGTAGGCACAACTCAATGACATGCAAATGACAGAGTCGATGATTTCCCTCACTATTTCTTGTTTTTTATTGTTTGAATTATACAATATTTCAATTTTTACAGATTTGACAATAAGGACCGACTTGACTGAACCATATAAGATAAGAACTTTTTTCACAGGACAATAGAGAGAAAATTGAAATAGTGAGTGATGTCATCAGTCCCCTTATTTGCATACCAACCAGTATGTGAATATCACTGTTTTGTGAAATTAAGCGAAACTTAAAAATGCCATGAAATTTTCAGTGTTATGCTTGTTTGATTTTTCTCTTTTCATTTAAATCAACTTTTTGTTGGGGTGGACTTGTCCTTTAAAGAAGGAAAAGTTTTCCTGGGGCCCGTCTTACAAGGAGTTGCCATTGATCAGATCAATCGCAAATATGGAAAGCCAACAATGTCAACATCTAAAAAAAAAGTTTATTCAAAATGTTTTCTAGAAATGACGTATATTCATTCATTCACTGTTTTCTTTAGAAATCATTTATGCTTCTCTTTGTTTTCAAAGGACATTGAGCAAATTTCCTGAAGAAAAATTATGACATTGATGGATTTCCATATACTTGAGATTGATAAGATCAATCGTAATTCATTGTAAGATGGGGCCCTGGTCTTGACTTTTGTTGGCTGATGCCCTTTTTCAGCATATACCTTTTGATCAAAATGCTTCATATTTGGAGCACCAAACGTGAGAAGCAGGCAATTATTGTAATATAAAATATATCATTTGATCCGCTCACTTCCGCTCACACTTAAAGTATACATCCAAAGAAAATTCACGAAAGTGATGATTATAGACAAATTATATATGAATGGAAAGGTCTTGTCTTTTTATACACAAATATGTCACTAAAAAGTCTTATTGATGTCGTGGAAATGCAAGAAATGAAATTATTAGAGACCCTTCTCAGCCCCCCAGCCGCCCCCAAGACAGACAGTCACGCGATCAAAAACAGTCCAGAATAATGACGTCACATGATCGACTCACTCTGTGCAAGCCAGCAGTACACTGATACTATTTTTCTTCGAATTTACCGTTTTCTTAATGTATTGTGATATCCGAATTCTGTTTTCGACAACTTCAGACTATGAGGGAACCAGAACTGTGTTATTTTGCCCGTTTTTTATTGAATTGTGAACTGGAAAGATCGATTTTGTCCACTCGACAGCCTTCGTTGTGTTGCTCTACTAACTATTGTCTTACTCCAAGCTGCACGGTCCCATTCACTTGCTCCCGATGCATGTTGCAGGCTACGCTGTTTGATCCAGTCAAAAGTCAAGGTAAGCATGTTTGGAAACTGTACTTGTTCTGACGATGCATTCAGGTCAGATGACAGATACAGATCTGATATAAGTTTAGAATCATGCATTTTGGCATAACTACTATTAAAATTAAAAAGTTTTTATTTTAGAAATAATGTTTTTGCACAATTCCAGCAGATTTTTTCTTCAGATTTCTAAAACTGGTCAGGACTCAGGCAGGCGATTAAATTATTTAGGAGCACTGGTATGGACCATGGCTGAAAATCTGCTGTTTCAGAGGAATGTCTAAGTTTTTATTATACACAGAATTATATCACCATGATGCCGATGTCATGAAGCCAGACAAATTTTCAGCAGTGATTACCCTGATTCCTGGCCAAAATCACTCACACGTATTGCGAGGTTAGTATTAGTATACTAACCTCGCACCACGAACCGCGTTTGGCAGTGGATTTCTAATTAGTGGGTCGCGCGTGCTGGGATCTCACTTCTTGGGTCCACGACTTCTATGGCTTGAATTTTCTGTGCGCGGCGGCATGTAATGAACCCTTGGGTGGGCCAAAATTAGAGTCTGGTGTTTCTTTCTGATTAGAGTGTTGCTGCATATATGTATGCGTAATGCCTTCAACAATGAAGATAAATGCAATCTTTGTAATGACACAGAGACTCAGAGAGCACCGTACCTCAAGTGATGTTCGTGTAGTCTCCACTTCACTACTGCTACAGCCTACACTACGCTACACACCTACCCCGGTAGGTGTGGCGTACATGTACGGTAGTGTAGCGGTAGTGAAGTGGAGTGGGGCCTACACAAACATCACTTGAGGTAGAGCACCAGTGTTCTGAGTGGAACTTTTCAGGTGTCTAAACCTACTATCATTTGTTGTTGACCAGGAATTACATGCCACCGCATGTCATCAATCATCACGATAATTAAATTCATACTTTGATTTGATTATTTAAACTATTTCTTTTTTTCTCTCTTCTACACACAGATCTGCACACTTGCTGACTCTGGTGACTTCTGGTCTCTGCTTGCTACCTCAATCTGGGAGATTCCATCATGTCCTTTTACTATGATTTGGATATAGCCATTTTTTTCTTCACTCTTTCCAGGACCTACGGTTTGCAAGTTGTGGACTGATAATGATACAAAAGAAAATTTTTCTTTATCAATCTTGGAAACAATTTTGAGCACAGTTTTGGAGAGAACTAAGAAATTTGACTTGGACAGGAATACAGCTTGTCAAAAATAATAACACACAATTTAAACGAAAGAACAATTTTAATGTTACTAGGGCATTTTGCGAGAAATGTTATACTCAATCACACGTCCCAAATCAAGGGTAAGTCCTTTGATTAAACATGTAGTTGAATTGCGATTGCAACTCGACCTTATTACGCTTGAATTTGAATTTAAGACTTACGCTTGATTTGCAATTGAACATAAGTTTCTTGCAGTGCCCCATAATTATGTTTTGTTATCAGATATTTAACGTGCTGATTTTTCTCGAAAGGTATAATATATTTGTCCTTTTAAACGGTATTTGAATATGGGTACGCCTTTTATTTGTTTTCCACAATATTTATTGCATGTATGAACAGAAGTGAAATATTTATTGTGAAGCACTGTGAATGTTGTGTGCTGTTGTGTGATGGTTCATCATTTTTGTTATAAGACTGAAAGCCTGGTGGATGTGAGGAAGTGGCCTGGATGAAAGAAAAGTGAACATGTGTCCAATTACTGATTTGCATATTCTAAGACAATTTTGTTTCTGGATAAATTTTGCTATGCATTCCCTACATTAAGAGTAAAGGAGAAGTCCACGCAATAAAAAATTCATTTGAATTTAAAGAAAAATAACAAGATATTGCAGGAAATTTCATAAAAACTTTGATTCAAATTTATATAATTACTATTTTAACAGTTCCGTAAATATAACCTATTGTGATCAGATGAAGAGTTTCCTATCGTCAAATCTGCAAAGAATAAAAAACAAAATGCCACAAAAAATAGAAACGAATGTGATGTGAGTGACAACTCTAATTTGCATATCATTGTTTTGTGTATATGACTGTTTTGAGTAAAAACAACAAGGGAAATTACTCTATTCAAATAATTTTTAGTTGATGTGGACTTGACTTTTAACTCTACCCCTCCCATCCCAAATAAGAGTAGAAATAATCTAATCAAGAACTTGAAAATCAAAAGCAGCAATTAAGAAGCAAGATTTGATAAATACAGGTCTGAATAGAATTTCACAAGAAAATAAAAAGAGAAAAAAAGATGGGTAGGGACGGGGAAGGAATAAAAAAAAAATACCCAGAAAAAAAAAATCAGAGTTTCGAACCAGGGTCCTCGCACATGACAACGCATTTGGCCACAGACCATCGCCCTATTGGCAATGCATTTTTAAGATATATGAAAGAAAGTCCGCTCGCCGCTGTTTCCTAATAATGCTACGGCAATTTCAGTCATTTCGCGATGGATATTGCCGTGTTTTTTTTGTGGTTCCTGACTTTGCTACTTAATAAAATTTCATAATTTTTGTTCAGTCATAAAGAAGAATGTCTATGATTTATATTGATTATAACATTAATGTGACGCAAGTGTGATTTCTACGTGAAAATATGCTTTGTTTATTCACATATATTTCTTGAAAAAAAAAAATTCTAAGCTAAATATCGGTTACCAAAATACGTTAAATGTGCACTTTTTTTCACTGTTCAGTAAATTCAAACTTTTATCTATATAACAAGACCAATCTTAAGAGGAATAAACAATTCTAAGAGCAAAAAACGCTGATTGGAAAGATCGTCTCCAATGGGCTGCTGTCAGCTCAGCTGCTCACTGCTCATTGTGTGACGTCACTCAGCTGGAGCTCGCAAGAGGACCGGTGGAAGGCAGAAATATGGCATGAAAATAAATCATTTTTGAGAGCTGATTTCTGCAATCTCTGATCACTATTTTGAAAAGTGAAGTTATATATCTGATTAGTAATACTTCCCCTTTACAATGATGACCACATAAAGTCATTATAAAATACTTTTGATTCTTCGGATGTATACCCTAAGGACCTATATAACATCAAGAGATACACGATGTTATGTGCCATGTATATCTGGAATATCATGGAGAAACTTGGGGAAAATTGAATTATTTATGGTAAACAATCAATCACAAAATTGCCTCTGTATAAAAATCTGCAGACACTTTTTCAAGTAAAACACATGGAAGTAACATTATCAAAGGTAGAAAAGAACTTCACATCATGATTTCAGTGATTTATTATCTCCTGCGCATACAATTTGTGAAATTTCAATGTCCAATCACAAACTGCTTCAGGCCCTTTTCACGTAGATGATCATAGAATTAAAGTAGACTGATATGACTTGAGAATATTATTCAGATCAATCAGATGACAATCACAGTCACCAGTTAGTGAATTCATTATCTAACCAATTAATGTCTATCTCTTCATAGGTCCATGCTCCTTGTAAGTGCACTAAACCCACTTCAAGTTGTCTGTTTGTGTAAAGTTAATAATAAATGTAGTACAATTTCCATTATCCGTATAGTTATTACAACATTATGTTTTATGTATCAAAATGCATTCAGGTATATATGTAACCCATATACTACACTACTACTTCTAATGTTAATAGTGATTAATCAATGGTAACATCCATTCTTACTTGTATGATAAATGAGAACATCAGCCATTTTCCACTTCATTTGTCCCAGAACAGCTCATACATATCAAATTGCCACACAGGTTCAGATATTTAACATTCTTTACTCACTCCTTACTTTATTTGTAAAGCGCTCTGAGCCATTGCTCTGATGTACATGTATTCAGCACTATATAAAAAAGCCTCAATATTTTTCACGATTTACCAAAGCTCATTAATCAAAATTTCTCTTTTGTTTCAGAAGCCAGAGATTGCTTGCTGACTTTTGGTTGTTATGGTGATCCATAAGAGTTCATAGGAGTTCTAGAGTCTCAATTTGCCTAAGATGAGCACAACAACATCCAGTAAAGAGCCTGAGGTGAATACCTTCATCAGCTCTGCAGCAGTCATCAAGTTTTCAGGTGGCTCCGTTGGCACAGAGGAATGGACAGACTCTGAAGATGAGGGTGACGCACCGGATTCCAGGACGTCTGACCCTCAAAAACCCATCCTACACAATAAGAACAAGACTGACGCTCCATCGGAAAACACCCTGGACAGCATGGAGAGGGACTACAGAGAAAGGACTAAAGAGGGCAGTGTTCATAGAGATGTTATTGCAAATGGAAATGTGAATCATAAAACTTCAGGAAACCTGATCCAGCCAAGGGTATCGAATTTTCAAACGAACACAGATAGAGTTATAACGAAAGCGGACAGTGATTCAAACTCGACATTTTGGTTGCAGCAGGGGAAAACAGCAGATCTTCAAAGTGAAACTTCCAAAAAGAGAATGGAAGACAATTTATTACCAGAATCGCCGTTTCCTGAGGTGGAGGTAGTTTCTAGGAGACATGCGAGTTATGATGAGTCCCAGAATCCATTTTCAGATGTGCCTTGTGATGGTGAAGAGATACAGATTCAGAACGATCATCAAAATATTGGTAAGAAACAGAAGATTTTGCCTCGCTTTATGCCCCTTGTCTCCCCTATTGCTATAACCAACGCCTTCCTTTGATATTCTCTCTGCCTCTTTGTTGCTTCATGCTTTTTTTTAAAATGAAAATAAATGAAATAAAATGGAAGATTCTCTGGGGGTGGAGCTACATGTATGGGAAAGAATGTTTCAATTAATTGACTTGATATGAAAAGTCTGGCCAGCTAACTTGGAATTAAATTGTACGCCACATGGGGGGTACATGGATGAGTAATCCTCTTCCTCCCTTACATGACTTTGGATTGGAAAATGCTCCCCCTGAGTGGTAATAATCTTCTTTTCTTGTAATTTTTTTTCATTCCCCCACTTGGGTAAATCTTTTAATCCTTTCCTGACCACGCATCATGCATCAATACTACAATGAGTGTACTATACCGTACTGCTGATAGTAACATTAATATGATCACATTGTTATTAGCAATATGATAATATCACAGCTTATGCTGCATTATATGACACCTAGATATATCCTTGTCATTTGATTGGTTGCTTGATAACGATCATTCAGTCCATTTTACAATGACGTCATCAACCGTGATATTTTGGATCCATTCATCATGCAATTTTGGATCAATACGATTTTGTCCATTGCACGTGTGCACCGCTACAGGCACTACAAGTAAGGTGTTGCAGCGCACATGTTGTATGTACGCGACAATTAACTGACCGAGCATATTTTGCATCAAAATTAATAAATTTCATATATTTTTAGGTGTCATATAAACCAAATAATGAATGTTCTTTTCATTCGTGCAATGGACAAAATACTTCATTATTTCTATACTATCATTACAGCTTTCAACATGGCACACAATAAAACAATGAAATTAATTGATGATCTCAATGATAATGCAATTCATCTATCAAATAGGTTCCAGGAATCATAGCTTTGATGAGAGGCATGACCATTCCTACTCCTATGACGCAGATTTGGATATCAGCTTGCCTTCAGAAGACCAAGATCTAGCTGAAATCACAAATGAAGACCTAGGAGTGGGACTCACTGAAAATCACTTCTCTCAGCCAGAGGTAATTGTTATATCATTTCTTCATAATATTTCACTTGTTGCTTGTATCATGGAGCTATTAAACACTTCATGCTTGTATTATGGTGAATACTTGTAGGAAACTTGGATTTCCTTACTTATGAAAAAATAATGTTTTATTGTGTTTTATATTGGGTTCTTCCCAAAGGGTGTAAATTGTTTGTAATTGTGTTTTTTTTCCATTTGTAGTTGTTGTTTTGGTTTTAGTGAATGGCTTCAGAAAAATCAAATATTTTATTGTTACACACTTTGGTTTAGTCAACTAATTAAATAGTATTGTTTTGGCTCGAGAAGAATCTTCATTATCAATTTCAGAACCTAGTATGCCTTTAATCTCTGAAGCAACAAATGCATTTATGCACTTGCAGATCAGATTTACTGTCTCGTGTTTACTAGTTTATGAGTTACTTGTGTACTAGTACATGAAATGTTTGAGCATGTTTGAACAGAAAGGGCTTTATAATGAAAGCCAATATGTGTTTATATCATACATGTGTACAAACTCATAAACACAAAGTACATGTACACTTTCTTTTACATTATGAATGCACTACGCAGTGCCTTTAATCATATGATTGCAATCTAATCTATGAGGAAATCTGTGAGCTTAGATTGTGCATTGGAGTAATTGATATCACATCCATGTACACGTGTGATCCCATTAGTGGCTGTTTCTTTGCATTCAACAAATACATACTTGATTTACATATATGAGATAGATATGTTCATATATATATATGTACATTATTTTTATAACATGTATTGAAATAACCCTTCAGGACTTAAATTAATTCTTGGCCACTGAAGCTATGGCAATATATGTCCTACACGTATTGAACAAATGGCCTCAAAAATCCTCAAATACCCTTTGATTGGCCTTGAATAGTTTTGGGCCTTTTTACTATTTGTAAAGAAGAGTAGAAGATGTGTGGCCATGGAAGTAGAAGAGTAGCCTTGCCTACAACAAATATCAAAATTTAAAGCCTGCATCTTAACTTAATTCAAAGGAATGGGTATGATTTGTAGAATTGACGATGAATACCTCTACTAGTCTGCTGCTGCTGCTGCTACTACTAATAGTACTACTACTACTACTACTACTACTACTACTACTACTACTGCTACTGCTACTGCTACTGCTACTGCTACTGCTACTGCTACTGCTACTGCTACTGCTACTGCTACTACCACTACCACTACCACTACCACTACCACTACTACTACTACTACTACTACCACCACCACTACTACTACCACTACTACTACTACCACTACTACTACTACTACTACTACTACCACTACTACTACTACTACTACTACTACTACTACTTCTACTACTACTGCTACTGCTACTACTACTACTACCACTACCGCTACCGCTGCTGCTGCTGCTGCTGCTGCTGCTACAACTACTATCACTCTTGTAATTTATGCATTTTCACCTTGGTTTTTTTTTTTTTTTTTTTGTATTATTTGTATTTCCCCTTTACTTGTTTCTTCCTCTACTTCTTTTTCTTTTTTTTTCCATATCCTTTTCCCCTTTGCCACCATTCACATACTCACACAAACTCAAATTCCAA
Organism: Lytechinus pictus; assembly: GCF_037042905.1. NCBI lineage: Eukaryota > Metazoa > Echinodermata > Echinoidea > Temnopleuroida > Toxopneustidae > Lytechinus > Lytechinus pictus. The sequence continues at coordinate 50,450,473 of NC_087246.1, forward strand.
ATATTACTGTTTAAGATACATCCTTGTTTGAGTATTCTGCTTTCTATCCTATAGCTATTGGGGATAAGTTACTTTCGGTCACCTCTTTTGCTGGTATTGATTTCTGCACAAAATATAATAAAGTGAAGAGTCTATTTATATCAAGACATGTCAAGTATATTGCAATGATAACATATTTGCTATTCATACCTGTATTATAACATTGTACATTGAAAATATACATTGAACACATGAAAGTGAAGACTTACATGAATGAAAGTATAATCTGTTCATAACTTTGATTTGAATTGTCTGCTTATGTTCCAACCAATCAGGAAATAATAGATATAATAAAGGCATTCAAAGCCAGACAACGGGATTTTATTGTTATTTCTCATTTACACTATTTGGTAGTCCTTTTCTCAAAAACCATATTTAAAACCATATTGATATAAATTTGACCCCCGGGCCCCCCCCCCTCCCATAAAAAGTAGACGACTTTTGGAAACGAAAAAATATGCTAGTTGTAAGTTTTTTTTTTAATTTAAATTTAATAAATCCAATAAATGTGCACAGTAAAATATCAATATGAAAAAGTTTATGTAAAAGAATAGATGTATGAACCTGACAAATTACACCCTTTTTCAGTAAATACTTAATCTAATTTTGTAATATTATAAAGATAAACTTAAAAACTTGTTTATTTATTATATAATTTTGTGAAGCATCCCAAGGAAAATCAGATATTATTTATATTTTTACTTGTTTCTCTGATTATTTATTCTTTTTCCTCTTTTTGTACAGGGTATTTTTGGTTTCTCCCGCACAGAGGAGCTAGAATTAGCAATAGAGGAATGTAAGGAGTCAGTGAAGGCGTCCCCAGAACACTCCGAGAACAGACGAAAGATGGTAGCAAAACTAGTACAACTCAGACTTAAACTACTCCAAATCAAAGTAAATACCTTCTCATTGTCATCTATCGAGAGCATTTGTTGCAGTTTTAACTTATTGTGAGCTTGATATATCAGTAACATTTTTCCATGCTGAATTAAGCTCGTGATATATAAATGTGATTTTGCAGTATACTAGGGTGTATAGACTGTAGGCTTAGCTTATTTGTCCCAATCTATTTTTCCATCCCTTCTCAAGTATGGCTCAAACTTGAATTAAATCTATACCTTTATTAGTATATTTCTGGTTGAAAGAGGGGGGGGGGGATACTGTCTTACATTTGAGTTGACTTTGATTAAGTGAATCAGTTGAGACTGCAAAATGCAACCTTCCTTAATTAAACAAAAATCACCTAAGTCAAAGCAAATATTCAGTGTTATTCACCTCTTCTGAGTCCAATCTGGCTTCTTCTTTTTTTTCAAATTTGGCTTTTAATGAGTCAAACTAATTTCTGTGTTCTCAAGAGATCTGCCTTGAGATTATTCACATTTACTTCATTAACCAGTAAAGTTTTTTATGTTAAACCTTCTTCACTTCCATGCTTTTTCGTTTGATCCAGGAAGGGGATGAGGAAGAGGAGAAGGAGGATGTGAAAGTTGTTCTTGGTCATCGTTTTTATCGGATGCACGGAAAGAGTCTTAACGACCACTGTGAGGTCTGTCTGTCGGTCATCTGGGCTCTTCTCCAGACGTGGTACAAGTGTAGTGGTAAGTCTAAACCTTGCTTCAAGTCACTTTATTCTTGTTAGAATCTGCCATAGCCTCTCCCCTTAAAACCCAAGAAGCAATTTCTAAAAATTACTTTGCAATTTGTCAAAACAATTTGTGTCACAGTAGTTAATATGACTTGATTTGATGTTATCCTTTAATATTTTGCTTTAAATACATGTTGCATGGTGCTGTTGAGCATTGTAAATAGATTTGATGTTTCTCATCTTTCTTGTCGGGAATAGCAAATAAACCAATCTAACAATTTTGGCAGTTTCGTACTTGGGACTTCAAGTGTACTCTGCAGAGCTGCAAAGTTTATGCAATGACTCGTAATGTAATCAATCACATGTTCTTTTCTTATTAGTTTGGAAGCCCCTTCCCCAGCTATCTGTGGCATGAGTTATCATTTTACAAGTGAATAGGTCTATATGTATGGAGAATGGAGTTAGAATTATACTTTCTCTTGTTGCAATTATCAAATCAGTCAAATTTAGGAGTTTTAAATATCACATACATACAAATCATCTAGTTGAATAATGTTTATAGAATTAGGCAATATGGAGATTGAAAAACTATAACATCAACAGATAAAGATAAGAGCTATTACTGTATATTTCATTAGTACTAATTGATATAATAATAATAATAATAATAAAATTACATTTCTATAGCGCATAATACACAGGTCTCTATGCGCTTCACATATACATATGAGATGTATTTCCTCTTTCTCTTTCAGAATGTAATTTTGGTTGCCATGGCAAGTGCCTTAACTTAGTTAAAAGAAAGTGTGTGAGTGCAAAGGTATGTAAATTTTAACCTTTTTTTCTATTATTACCTGTTATTTTGATGAAGTATATAATTTTTCCCTCTTCATTCTCATATTTCCAAACCCTGTTTGTTAGTGGGAAAATATGTTTTGTTAAAGATAAAACGCGTGACGTGAAAATAAAATTGTAGCATTCATATGAAAAAAGGGAAAGTGAAATGCTGTTACCATGAAGATTATTCTCTGCCTGTTTTCCTATTTTTATTTCAAACATATGTCGATATATCCTTGTAAGAAATTTACTGTTCATTTGTTTTCAATTCTTTTTTTATCTTTTGTAAAAGCCAGATAGTTATGCTTACATATCATGTTATCCGACCAAGTCTTCTGATTTGTTTTCTTTCCTTCTTTTGATATAAAAATATGGAGTAGTATGTTGCTAGAATGACATTACAAGGAAATGATAGATTTGTATTGCAATTCATATTTCTGGATTCTGAAACAAAAGATATGTAATTTTATAATTTTTAATTTATTTTTGTTTTGTAAATTTTTGTTTTGTTTCTATTTGTTAATATATTATTTTACTTACTTTATATGTTAGCTTTTAATGAACAATTGTGTTCACTGCACTTTCATTGCAATTTTTCTTTCAAATTATACTGAGGACATATTCTGGAACTTTTGTTGTGAATTCCGATTTTTTTCTGAAAATACAAATTTTCTATTATTTTTCCTATTGTTGAAGGGAGCGTTAATACAAGGCTAAGTTCTGGAAAGTGAATATCTATTCCTGTTGAGATTTAGAAAAAATAAGTTAGACAAGTTTTTAAAGAGAAATTCCAGTAGTTGCAGTAAACACTGATTTCATGAGAAAGTCTGTAAAACAAGGCTTAATTGTCAGTATATCATCGAGGATCTAGATCTGGTACAGTTACATAAACTGAACTTCGTGAAATCTTGAAATCTACGCTGAAAAATGTTCCAGACTGAAGATCCCCAACACAGATAAGCGCACGTGGGACAGTGTATAATTATTGCTTTGAATGTCGTGCCCGACGCTCTACCCGAATCCTGTGCTTATTTGCTGATTTCTCAGCAATTACACTATTTCTTCCAGAATCCTTTGGCACATACGTTTTATTTATACAAACCGACACTTTGGTGGTCATTTCATTGGATTCTGTACGAACTCATTTTGATATCGTTACCAAAACTAGCATTTACCTTTAATGTATTTTGCCCACTACGGAAGAGAGTACATCAATATCATGCGTAACTTACTATAACAAGTTAGAGCCCTGTGAGACATCATAGAAGCCTTCCAGGTAGATGATATATCAAGATAATCATCCTACATTTCAACTTTTTTGTCATAACTTTCACATGTCATGATGGAATTAAAAGAAATTATGGTGTGTCAGCAGATGTATCGATGCAATGTTGATGACTTTTTTCTTCTTATTTTCATCCAAGGTTTCACGGTTGTGTTTTGATCTCAATATTTGTCCGGAGAAAGGTCTATCGCCTCAAAACTATAGGTGTGCAGAATGCAGGGCGCCTCTTGCCTTCAGTAAGTCTCTACACATTTATTATACAGTGTGTCTCAGAAAAAAGAGACCCCTTTTCAGAGAGAGAGAGGGGAAGAGAGAAATCTCAATCATTGAAATTGTTATGATTTTGAATTTGAAAGTATAAGTAAGAGTGAAACTTCTATTCTTTTATCTAAGACCCAATACTTAGTGAATCATTCACACATGGCACATTTTAAATAACAAATCTGGAGACATGTTAGAAATGATTTGTACAGAAACTCATATAAGAATTTGAATCCACTCTCATTTCAAGATTAGTTAAAAAATTTAACAAGAACACAAAAACAATTTTTATGGTCCATCCCGTTTTTATCGCAAGGTCATCTTATCTTCAAGAAATCTTGACACATTTTGCTCTGCTTCTTGGTTTTGACTTTGAAATTTCAACATTCTGACTTACACACACATAGCCAAGAGAATGCTGTTTGCAACTTCTATTGATTGCTTTTAGCTAGGCCGAGACTATTTGAGTGCATTATTTAACTTTTTGGCAAATGTAAACTGATATGTCATAAAATATTTAAATATTATCTTTTTCTATTATTTTCAGGTGGAACACAGTCAGAGCCTAGGCTGTGTGATTACAGTGGTCTGTATTATTGTAGCTTGTGCCATTGGAATGACCTGGAAGTAATACCAGCAAGGGTCATTCATAACTGGGACTTTGAACCAAGAAAAGTGAGTCATTACGGTGATAGTGAATGTGATACCGATGAGGATGATGATGTTGGTGATTGTGATATACATGTGTGCTCAGTGAAGCTTTGCTCCAAGTTGAATTTCCAATTTAGTTTATTCTACATATTTCCTTCCGTTTTGTCTGGACTCATCTTAAACTTGGTCAAAGCTTGAGGTCTTAGTTGGTTTGCTTTTCCCAGCAAGTATGTGCATTCTTTGCATGATGATAAAACATATTCCTGTTAATTTTTACTCAAAAATGCCATTGACACCATCAGACAGAAATAATCATATTCAATCCCTTTTTTATCTTAAAGTCCAAAACATGTTTGCCATTTTAAATTACATTTTAATTACCTCAATATTAGGCAAAAATTCCTTTAGGTGAAGAAAAAGAAGCAATTTAAGCAATCATTAGATGTTCATAATAAATAGTGTATTATGTATGATCCATTTTCTCATAACATGTTTGAATTTTCATCTCTTCATGCCCATTATTAGCACCTCATTTATTTTACAATAAAATTGAACAATTTCTGTATCTTCTCAGGTATGTCGGCAATCTAAACAGCTTCTCAAACTGATGTGCAGCAAGGCTGTCCTCAGAATTCAAGACCTGAATCCTTTACTCTTCAACTACGTGGAGGAACTTAGCCAGATCAAGGTCAGATTAAAAGCTCATGGTTACTCAATCCATATACCATAAAACAATATCCTCAGCACTGTAAAAAATATAATTTCTGTTTCTGCTTCTGTTTATGGTAACTCCCGTAGGAACTCGGCAGGACAGCATTTTTTGCTGGTAAATGCCAAGCTGGTATATAACCATTTACCTAGGAAACATTTTACGTCTAGGTTAATCAGTCATAGTGGCTGACTTTATAGACAACAGATATTACTCTTGGGCCTTTTTATCAAAGTGGAGACAATGGCAGAGTGGGGATTCGATCTCACAACCTTGCGATTATGAGTCCAATGCTTTAACCACTGGACCACATGACCATACATTTTGGTGCCTTATACAAGACGGATAAAATGTGACCGATATGTTTTTAACTCTTTGGACACTGAATTAATTTTTTGGGAAAAATAATGGCAATTGTACTCATGATATTTTCTTTGAATATAGAGTTCCAAATTTTACCATCGATATTGATATTTATTGAATAGATGCTACCTGAGAATTATAGCTATTTATCACATTCCCTGGTCTTAAAGGTAAGGGAGAAAAATAATTATTACGATTGTTGAATTAAATTGTACGAATGTGCAAAATTACAACATCAGCGCAGCAATAGTTAAGGAAAGAGGATGTAGTTCAAATGTTTGAGGAAAAGTTTCAAAGCGTGTAAAATGATTCTAATATCATACTTTTCTTTGTGAAATAGAATACCAAGCCTTTCAAAACCGTTGTCTTGTTTATATGAAATATTTCTGTTTTTCTTTATATTTAGAATCTGGAATAATACATAAAATAATTGTTTTCCTCAAACTAACATCATTAACATCTATGACTGTGAATAATTAGCATGTAGATAAGTCAAGCAAAATGGATGGATCCTATTTTGCTTCACATAAAGTATAACATCTTATACACTTCTCATAAGGCTTATAGTGCCTAGCCAAATATACAGTTTGGATATATTTGTATGCTCGTCATTTGATTCAAAGTTTGAATACCGTTAAAAGATTAAATTTGAATGGTGAATTATATTTTAAGTAATGTTTGCCTCACAGAAACTGAGGGAGGAGATTCTGATCATGAAGGTTTATTTTCTTTCTTGCCGAAGAGCGTTGGAACAAAAACTACTCAAACAAGTGAGTTTGTCCAGCATTCCACTATGAGGGGTGTATTCTGTTCATTGAATAAACTGAATTCTTTTGAAATTCATCTTTATATTTTATCTTTATCTTTGTATTTCATCTGGGGACCCATTTGAAATTTGCAATTCCACATGATTATACCCTCTACAAGATAAAAGGGATGCTCCGGACTGAGAACAATATGATTTAAACAGATAAAGAAAAATCAGACAAACAAAACACTGAAAATTTGATCAAAATTGGACTAGGAATAACAAAGTTATGGCATTTTAAAGATTTGCATTATTCCGGTGAAACAGTGCTAGGCATGTCTTCATGAATATTCAATGAGCAACTTGATAATGTCATATCCCCACTTGTTCTTTTGAATTTATTATATGAAATTAGGTTCATTCAAATTTTTTCTTCCAAGAACTGAAAAAATTGGATTGACAACTGATTTAGTGCATTAGATATTCATTGCTGCAACTTATTTCATTATAAAGGAGACACATTATTCACACATTTATGAAAAAATGAAACAATAATGATTTCTTGTAATAACATATGACAAAAAGAAAGTGGGGATGTAACATCATCAGCCCACCTAATGAATATTCATGATGATGTGCATATAACTATTTTCACAAAATATTGCTAAACTTTAAAATTCATTAACTTGGTTATTTGTTATCCGATTTTGATGAAACTTTCAGCATTTTGCTCTGTAAATTTTACTATATTTATTTAGATATAAATATTTTCAGCCCGGAGTACCCTTTGATAAGATTTGATAATCCAAATGATCCCTGTGTAGTAGGTGTAAGCTATTCCTTACTGGTTGATGTGAAACCATCTGAAAGATTTTACGCAAGCTGTCATATTTGGCTGTAGACATTTATATCTCGGACTTTATTTTCTGCAATCCCTTATATCCTGTCAAAATATAAGGGATTGTGATAATCCATATCCTTGTTCGTGAGATTCATTTAGGTTTACAAATAACTTTGTGAAAGAGGTAAGCTATTTATTTAATAGTTTTGGTGATATTAGTCCAGAAAATCAGTTTTCTTGAACTATTACATGGCGTTCATATTTGTATTTTGTTTTTATTTGTTTATTTTTTTTATGCAGTCAGAATGAGTTTTCATTGTGCTTTGATTGTATTTAGGTTTGTAAGATTTTTAAGTTCAATTAATTTTGCTCACTGGAAAATCTCGTAATAACATATCTTATTTTTGATTTAGCATACCACCATGCATAAACTACAAAAACTAGGTACACTTTAACGTTGTCTTTAATTGTCATTTCATTTCCATTGATGCATAATTTACCCTTTTTTTTATTTAGCTCCAGATCAGACCTCACTTTGTTGAGAACAGTGATACCTATTCCCTCCAAGATCTTATAGATACAGAAGAAGGCAATCTGCTCGCCGAGCTTGCAACAATACATGGAGACTATGCAGTTCACATACGAGTTGACTGCCCGGTAAATTTCTAACTTCACTATCAAGTATATTGATTTAGACATTGTTTTGGGACATCTAGGCCTTAATAGGAAAATGGCTAGCTGATGATTGAATGGTTTAAAAAAAAGAATGCCATATTAAAATAGAAACCTTGTTTCGAGGTGGTAGTAGATTTACTAGACTTCAGTATAGGCCTTTAGAACACAATAGGGGATACTAACAATATTTAAACAATAATTATACCCACTCGAAATATGGTAGGTAAATGGGATTATCAGAATTAAGATTAATTTGGTCTTATTGAAGTAATATGAAGATTAAATGGGTTGTTCTTTTCCAACCATTCTTTTCTGACAATGCAAAATATATATTTTGCCATCTTTGTGCCTGTGAAAGTGTTTGAAACAGTATGTGGCACCGTGCTATTATTAGGATTCATATTTTTATATCAACTTGCTAGGAAGTTTGATGCCAGTTGAACCAAACCTCTTGAAGATTTTGTTTTATTTTTTGGTAGAATCCTTGATATTCTTGATATTAAGTTGTTTTTATATATTAGAAGAACAACTTTATGGAACATCCAGTGGGGTAATGCCTGTAACGAGACATGTTAAAATGAAAAGATGAATATGATTATTTTGACATACATATAGATGTGGTTGATTTTTGTGGTGTTTGTTTGATGTGCTCATGTAAGATTGTGTGTGTAGGAACAGAAGTTGCCCGAATTTGCATATGACCTCTTCTCATTCAAATGGCATTCAATAATAAAGCTATGGTATATGTAGCTTTCAAATAATCAATGATAATATTCTTCTTTTATGTAGTTCTTCCTATATTGCCACATGTTGCTCTGACATATATACTACTGGATAAAATATTTTGGATTGAAATTATGGTTAACATCAATAACATATTTTGTCTCTTTTCTTTCAGATATGTCAAGGCAAGGGTTTTATATGTGAGATATGCAATTCCGATGAGATTCTCTTTCCGTTTGATATGATAGCTACGTTGTGCGCCAACTGCTCAGCTGTCTACCACAGGTAAAGTAGTAGTATGCAGTCTTCAGCAGTTGTATACTGTGTATTCAAACGATTATTTTCACAAAGAGATAGTCCTCACAAGCTTTCAACTTCATTATACAGTATGAATGAGATAAAGAAATTAAAGCAAGAAAGTTAAGGCCCTCTCGCAACTGAGATATTGAGAAATAACAATTATTATTTCATAATTTCAACAAATGAAATGTAATTTAGATGCTGTCTGTAATAGCGCCAGGTGTAGGTGATAAGAGAATTAATCCGTGGCTGATTGTCAACAAAGCAGAATGATCATGGATATTGACCATTCTTCATGAAACTGTAGTTATTAATATGCAGGCAGTCATGTAATGAAAGCATTTTTTTTAAGTTAATGAAATGTAGGCATTTCCTTTAGGCATTCCACAGTTGAAATTAAGCCCATGTCAATTCACCAAGCTATGCAAAATTGTAAAGGTAAAATTGAGAGGTAAAAAATTGAAATGGGGGTGTGTGTAAATTTATTTTTTTAAACAACCAACGCCTTTGTAGCAAAATTGCTTGAAAACATCAAATATGTGCCAAGGGCTGGGAATATTGATAATAATAATACATGAGATTTGTATCGCGCACTTTCTATCTTGATTAGATGCTCAAGGCGCTTCAGAGCAGAAAGCAACATCACTTTCCCATTTACTCAGAACTAGTGCTTTGCCATTCCAGTGTATTTTGCAAACCGACCCTCGACAACATTGCTCCCATCAGGACCTGGGGGTGTTTCATAAAGCTGTTTATAAGTTACTAAACACATTACGCACATCTGGGGCCCGTCTTACAAAGAGTTGCGATTGATCCGATCAATCACAACTATGGACGGACAGCAACCTCAACATCTATTATGTACGTTTGTTCAAAATATTTTCAAACTATGATGTATATCATGCATTCATTTTTTCTTCAAAATTCACTGTGCTTCTCTTTGTATATAAAGGACATTGTTCAAATTTCCTGTAGAAAAAATTATGACACTGATGGATTAGATGGGTCCCTGGTGATCCTTTCTTGTGCCATGTGAGATATTCCCATGTAACTGACTTAGCACCTAAGAACATGTTCCAGTCGTGCGTAAAGTCATGCATAACTTTACAAACAGCTTCATGAAACACCCATCTGGTGTCCTGATGAAAGTAGATGAAAAATGTAAAGGAACGTAAATCTATATGTTGCATGTATTATTTATTGATCTGTATTTTTTTTTCAGGGACTGTTTCTACAAGCGGTCAGGTGATTGTCCAAGATGTGCCAGGCTCTCCCAACGAGCGTCCATCGACCGGCCGGCCTCAAGCCCTTCAAGACCCATCAGTAAATGACCAAGATAGATGACCATAGATGACCATTCATGAGAACAGGTGATATGGGTGGAAGAATTCATTTAAATCACTATTCCTGGAAAAAACTTATTATATCAATATTTATTTTTTATTTTTTCATTTCTTGTGGAAGCATTGTGATGTAACTTACCTTCTAATCAGAGGGTCATGTTTTCAAATCTCATAGTGGCACTACCAACATTTAATTACGTTAATCTACATTTTGCCACTCTCAAACCTAGGTTTTAAATGGGTACCCGGTAGGATGCAAATCATGTCAATGTTGCTGGCTTAAGAAGCATAGTGATTTGACTGCTTATTGCTGGAATACTCCCCAGGGAGTGGGGACTGTGCATACACTACATGCTGGCATGCCATAAACTGGTGATAACCAGGGTGTATTTGAGTTTGAGTTTTTGTCAGACATGTATCAATCAGATATGATTATTTACGTCTGGGACTGACCTTTGATGTCACCATCCGAAAGACGTGACCAGGGCTCGAACCTCTGCATCAATTTGTAACTTCCCCACAGCTTGGATTACAGGCGCACGCCACAACGCCCAGTAATAATATAACTGTAAAGTGTTTTCGGATGTTTTTTTTTTGAGTGATGAGCTCTATAGAAGCCATTCATTATTTCTGGACTGCTTGTTTGGTGATTTTTTTGTTTCCTTTTTTTTTGGTGTCATATAAAAAAAAAAAAAAATCAATTTTCAAATATTCCCCCCAAAAGTAGATACTATGTATACTTCTATACTTAGTTACCCAAAGATCAGAAATGTGTCTCATGAAGGGTTAGGGTGCAATCAGATGATCTGGCTTTGGCTCTGATAGAATTTTGTTTGTTGCAAGAAATAAATATGATATGCAGTAACCCAAGGAATTGTACACTATACATTAATATCACTGTAAAAGGAGACAATGAAATGTGGGAGATCAAATATTCCCAGTCTGGCTTTTATGAAAATGATCATAGAAAAGTCTGAAAATATATATTATTGCACATAATGATAATCATTCCTTCATTCCTTTTCATAATTTGCAACTCGACAAAAAAGGCTAGACCTTTCCTGTTCATATGATATACAATTCTTAGGTTTGGAATTTATTTATTTCCAGCCTAGTTCATCTTTTCCTCTTACACTGTTGCAATAATGTAAAGTGTACCAATAATTCCTATAAACACTGTACAATTGAGATGGAATATATTCATGAAATATTAGTAATAAAGGGAATGTGTTTCCAGTATCAAAACAAAACAAGATATTTGTCAAAAATTAATTTTTGTGTGCTAAATGCAGTACTTAGATTCAAGTTGCGAATGATAACAAGACTTTGATAAATGGTAAATTCTTGGAAAAGTCAGAAGCTCTCTCAATGTCATGGGAGGCATAATGTTTATTACATTTGTCTTTTGCTCTTCTTCCAGTCATTTTTCTTGAAAGCTGCATGAAAAGATCTAAGCTTAGAAAACTATGACTAAGCCAGCATGAAGTGGGCTGCCTTCATGTAATCAACATTTATTTATTTGTAATATATACTCAAGTTATATAAATAGTACTGCATATAGTCTATATTTTCGTATGCAATTATTCAATGGCAGTTGTCACACATGGGTGTAGTTAATGAAATGATGATTATTATGAATGTACTATTAATCATCACTCTCATCGATCAAATTAGTTATATTTGATGAATTATTTTGAGTGCAATATGATTTGAAATACACCATGAATAGCTGTGTTTGCAATATGCTTGTGCCACTAGTGAAGGTAAGAGAGGGAATTTGTATTTGCGGAGGATCAATGCTTATCATTTTTTTCATGTTTCTATTGTCCAGTGATGCTCAAAGATGAGGATAAGTAATCGGCCAAGAATTTGAAGGTGTTAAATTCGTAACGATATCTATGACTGAATACCTCTATTTAAAAAAAAAAACACATACTCTGTTTCTCAGATGTCCTTGAACTTGAACTCTGAAACTGCTCCTTATTTTCTGGAGAGGTCCATTTTACTTTGGCTTGTATTCTGAACTTTTGTTTAACGTACACTGCAAATCATATTTATAAAGTTGTGATTTAACCGTAGGGAGCCAGATGCGATGCAAATCTCTATAAACTCGACCAATTTATAATCACATTTGGCACAAGCTGTCTCAAAATAATAAAGAAAATTTTCTCCTCACATTGCAACATGCAAAATGTCCTGATTAATGCAGAAAACAGCAAACGGTGTAAGCATATTTTTTATCACTTTTAGCTTTCCATAATTCTAGCCTAGACTTGGATCAAAATTTGAATCAAACCAGAGTTCAGGACCCAGTCTTACAAAGAGTTATGATTGATCCGATCATCTTAAACTATATGGAAATCCAACAATGTCAATTTTTTTCTCCAGGAAATTTGCATTATATGCTTTGTAAACAAAGAGAAGCACACTGAGTTAAAAAAAAAAAAACAATGAATGTATTATTATACATCACATCTAGAAAATATTTTGAACAAACATGCATTTTAGATGTCGACGTTGCTTGCTTTCCATAGTTGTGGTTGATCGGATCAATCATAATTCTCTGTAAGACGGTGCCCAGAATATCAGCCTTTGTGTCTGTCAGGAGGAATCTTTACATGGTCTAATGGGGTGTTGCAAGAAACATGTGATCAATTGCAAGTCTGTATTGGTCCAAAATTCAATCATAAATCTGGCTATTACTCGCAAAGTCGCAAGTGAAAGCTGATCTGCCTCTTGCATTAAGGTGTGTAAAGTTAATTGCTGTCTTTAAAAATTAGTTAATCACTTGTAATCAATTGTAAATTTGTAACATTGATTTGCCATTTATCGCAAATATTTTCTTGCAATGCCCCTTAAGTGTCTTGATCTACCTCTGTTCATTCAGAATACTTGATAAGGGGTCAATCAAGTTGTGTCTGATGGGATTTTCACAGTTGGTCGTGCAACTATTTGCGACCAATGCGATCATTTGCAAACTATATTGTAACCAATTTATTGCAAATGGTCACACACCCAAAATTTAATGTAAGCCCCTATGCTATCCTTACTCTTTTTTTTTAAATAATGATTACACTGTCTTATGTATATTCCTGTCTCTTATACATTAGTAATCATAATTCGTATATATCATTTGCATTTTTTTCCCATTTGATAGGACCTTGAAAAGAAACTACCACTAGTTTTGACTTGTTGATTAGTCTTTTTTTAATCAAGTAATGAACCCCATTTACAGTATTATATATTTGTTAATCTTTTGTCTTCCAGATATGGTGCATAAAGCTGATTATTTATCAAAAAAGAATAACCGTATCAATGTATTGCTACATAAAACACACTATGCTTTTTTTTTTGTTCAATGACTTCAGGAACCAGTTGATCCATGTTGTTAATGAAAATTAGATATAATATCACTATATTTCTTGTCTTACAGGACTTAGACAAGTCCTAATGATATCTTTCAAAGATCTTGTCTGCAACAAGCGATCTTTCAGAATTCTTTCCATGGACTTTTCCTTGTCTTTCAATGATCTTTTAATGATCTTTCATTGATCTCTCATGAGTCTAACAGTGATGCCGTAAAAATCTTGAGAGGAAATGTACTAATAAGAACTTTGAAAGTTCGTCAAAAGACTGCTAAAAAAACACCAAAAGGCCATTTTTTGAAAGACCACTGAAAGACTGTTTTGAACCGTTTCAAAAAGTTTTGGGACTCACGAGGACCATGAAGACCATTGAAAGATCCATCAGGAAACATGAAAGACCTCAGAGATCTTTGAGAATTCGTTGAAGGACCCTTGAAAGATCAAGCAAGTTTCATGGTCTTACAGCAGTCTGTCAGAGGTCTTGCTCTCTGTGGAATGAGTTTATTTGCATTAAAATAAAACTCAAGCATGTACAATACTGGTTATAATATTGCATCGTAAATAAGAAAGTTATGACAGTTTGAAAATTTTGCTTATTTCTATGATATTCAAATGAGAGAGCTGATGATGGCACAGTTTCATTACATTTTGTATTTCCTAGAATTTCTCTATTTTCTTTTTTTTTCAGATTTGATAATAAGAAACCTCTTCTTGATTGAATCACATTAGGTAACAACAAAGGATATTCCGTAGTACATGTTCAGGGAGGAGTCAATCTGTGTTTCACATTATAATGAGGTATTTCTTATTAGTGAATCTGTGACACCATCGGCTCTCTCATTGGCATATCATCCTGTTGTGCACGTAACTTTTTTGTTGAAATAAGCAAAAAAAATTAAATGTCATTCCTTCTAATTTTTAATCTGATATTTGTGAACGTTTTAGCATTGTGCTTGTTTGATTTCTCCCTTTTTTATCCTAATCAACATTTTGAGGTCGTCTTCCCCTTTAATGCATTGCAGGTATTTGATTTTCCTGTCAAAATCATTTTACATTTTTTGCTGCAAAGGTTTATTGAGAGTGAAGCACGAAGTCATTCAGATTGGTCGAGTTCAATTGGATTTTCAATAATATTTATTTGGATATTTGTTCTCATTAATTTCTCGATATGACTCTTTACCATATATTAATAGAGTGCAAAGTTGTAATGTAAGAAGCTTCCCTTTTCCCCGTATCATGAATATACCTATTGTTAGCCTCGAGAGATATGGATACTTTTGAAGGGTTTAGTTGGATACAGTTATTTTAAACAGATTGAAGAACATCAATGGAGATTGTTTGTCGTTGTATTTCAGCAAATGGTAATACTTTCAATTTAATCTGAATAACATTGATTAGAAGTACAATGGTGATTGTGTACCTCTGAACATGAGTTTTTACCAAAGCAATTCTTATAGAAATCTTTTCTCCCTCATACATTGAAAATTAGTTAATTTCATTTTGATATTCTTAAATTGAGAAATGATAGTGAAAGGAGGGGCCTATGTACTAGAAGTGGAATCATCCATGAAGTGATGTGAGAGGTGAAGACATTCATGGAAATGGTATTATATATTGTGATTTTTCATGCGGTGTGTATGGTTAATGGTAGAAATGAAGAATCTACTTTTGTTATACTGTTTGTAAATAAAAACAAATATTCAATTCAGGCAATCGTACCAATTTTTATGTTTGCTTTTTTTTGCATTTCACATTAACCAGTGAATGTTTTGAATGTAGGTATCGAGGAATAAAAAGAAAAGAATAGTATTCCCTATTGAAACTTAAAGTCCCCCCTTTTTCTCACATTGTTGAAATATTTTCCTGACCTCCCTGTAAATTTTCACCGAAAGTTTGCAGGTTGGCAATTCCATAAAACATGTACGTCCGGCCCCCTATATGTGGGACCTTCGTGAAATTTTCTGTCTCTGATTTCTTGTTCTTTTGACAGTCTGTAATGTTCTCAAAGAACTATGACTTGGTCAGTTTATGAAGTGAAGTAAAACTTGAGAAAAATGGAGGTCAGACGTACAAAAAGGGTGATCATTTTATGGAATTGCCCAGGTACTAACTGGTATGTTTCGGTTATGATGCTCTGAATGAAATGTAGTGACTACGGTTTGTATCCACTTGGTCTGATAGCAGATGGTCTAATTCACAGATCATCTAACGCCATCATGGCTGAACCCATTTTGGTCTACTATCAGTTTGGCCTGATAATCGTTCAGGCAAACCATCACTTGGTCTAAGTGTCATTTAGGCAAATTGGGCTAATGTCGAGATGGTCTATTTTGTCAAATAAAAATTGGTGGTTCATATGGAAGTTTAAAAGTGCCACCCAGATTTTCAGCTTGTTAGGTCTGCATCCCTTAGAAAAAATGACCAGATGACGAGATCTTGTCATGTCTGCACCCTGTGGGAGTGAAGATATTAAGATGAAAATATCTTGGGTCAAGTCAGCATTCCGTGTGGAAGGTGATCAGATGACAAAATCTAGGATCCATGATCGTGTCATCTGATCATCTCTCCCACAGGATGTAGACCTGGGGGCCGTTTCATAAAGCTGTTCGTAAGTTAAAGGAGAATGAAACTGTTGGAGCAAGTTAGCTTTTGTGAAAGCAGAAAAATCAAAGAATAAGATCAACAAAAGTTTGAGTGAAATAGGACTAGCAATAGAAGAGTTATGAGCATTTGAATGTCGAGATCACTAATGCTATGGAGATCCTCCCATTGGCAATGCAACCAAGATCGATGATGTCACAGATGAACAACTCTCCCCTTTTGGACACTGAAAATATACCCCAAAACATCTCTTTTTGCTCATTCTAATCATATGACAAACGATTCATCAATGATATAATGTTGTGAAACCTCTGTACTTGTCCTCTCATAAAGAGAACACCTCACCTTGTGATAGACTCTATAAAAGTGAGAATATAAGTGAAATAAGTATTAAAGTAATGAGGGAGTTGTACGTGTGTGACATCACAGATCTTGGTCGCATTGCCAATGGGAGGATCTACATGGCATTAGTGATCTCGACATTCAAATGCTCATAACTTTCTTATTATTCATTCAATCTTCCTCAAACTTTCAATAATATGTTTCTTTGATTTTTCTGTTTGATATGGATTCAGCTGGTTTCAAGGGTTTCATTCTCCTTTAAGAGCGATTTAAGAACGACTGGTGAACCTTTCTTAAGGAAAGGATCACCAGTCGTTCTTAAAGTCGCTCTTAACTTACGAACAGCTTTATGAAACACCCGCCAGATGAGATCCAAGATCTTGTCATCTGATCATCTTTTCCAAGGATTGCAGACATGACGTGATGATTATCTGAACATCTGGGTGGCACTTTTAAGCTTCCATAGGTTCTTAAGCAATTCACCTAATCATATAAACGAAGTATGATAGAACAAGTGGGTTTTACACAAAATGGGTATACCCAAACTGAAATATAAAAAAAATATCTTGCTATGTTTGTTCAGTAGAATAAGAGAGCTGAACATAGCAAATATATATATATATATATATACACATTATCCAGTGATAAGTTATATTTATTTATTCAAAATCTTGATCAAACAAAACGATAACATTTTACCAAATGGTATCGTGGAATATCTTAAATAAGGGAACATGCTTCGTCTTTTATTAAATATAAATTCATGAAATAACACAATTGTTTCATTTGATAAAGCTTCTAGCAGGTCTATTTACATGACTCAATTTTATCTCCCCCAGCCCTGTCTCTCTCTTGCCCTCCCTCCCCTCCCCTCCTTGCTCATCCTCCCCATCTTTCTGCCCTTTCTTTTCCTTCTCCGTTTCACTTCTTTTGCTTCCCTTTCGTTCTCTTCCCCCTTTGATGTCCAGTCTCTCTTTCCCTTCTTTTACTTTGCTTCCCTTTTCTTTTTCCTCTCCCTTCCCTTCTTTTCCCAGTCTTTCGCTCTCTTTCCCCCTTCTAATCCCTTCTTTCCCTCCTCTTACTCTCCTTTCCCCCTTACAGTATTTTCTTTTCGTTCTTACTTTCCTCCTTTTTTCCTTCCTTTTTTTTTTTTGGGGGGGGGGGCCTTCAGACTCATGGGTCCACACCTGATTGTATTAATGCTCTGTTGTCATATATGTATATTGAAATGCAAATAAATTACAGCAGAGGACTATTCACCATAACTTCTTGCAGATCGATAAGTTCATTCATGAGTCACACAAAAGCTTCCTTTTTTTTGGACGCCATGCAAGTTGGAACACTGAGAGATGTTAATTCTCTTAAATCATCAAACATCAATCAATGCCATTTAAAGTAAGTTTTGTTCTATGTTCCTCATTCGTCATCTGGTGACATTTTTCTTTTTCTGTGGGTTAGGTTTTCTTGCACCTGTCTTGTTTCTTGGTGTCCCAACTGAAGGCTTGGATGCTGCTGAACTCGTTCTACTCTTGCTCGTTGCCGCTTTGTTCGGACTACTACCATGTCCTTTCTGCTCTGCATTTCTTGCCGGCTTCACTGGTGAGTGGGGTTTTGCACTAGTAGAAGGTTCATCGGCCTTGTCTTCACCGCCCATCACATGTTTATTTGGAAGCTTGGCATTGTTGGCATACTTTGCGTAAATGCTTGGAGTTCGGCTTCCTTTTCTCGCTTCAGACCCTTCACCAAGGTCCGAGGTTTCCTTAGAGGTCCGGTGCTTCTGGTCATCACTGCCCTCATCGGTGAGGAGCAGTGGCGTTCCACTTTCAGGAGTTCCAGGCTTTTCATCTTCACTGCTGGTCTTTATTGCATTTTCTCCTTCAGGACTCGACAAACCAGGTGCCTGCGAGGTGTGTTCAGTAGTGATGGCAAGAGTGGGATTGGTGTTTGATTGATTGTTATCTTTGACTTGCATTGATGCTGGAGGATTGTCACACAGTATTACTTTGTTTGCCCGCATTTCACTGGCGGCATCATTCTCAGTTTGAGATTCTGGCCTCTTAGTATCAAAGTGTTTTAATTCAAGATCCTGGCACGATCCATGCAGACTACTACTTTTATGTGCATTGTTGGATGCATTTTTTGTGTGATTTCTGGAATGTTCATCATCCATTTCCTTGCTTAGAACGTTTTCACCGGCTCTACTGTCATTTGCTGGAGATACAAAGTTGTCACATGTTGGATTTTTCCTTTTAGCAGTATTTGCTCTAACACTTCTGCTGTCCATGCTCTTTTGAAGCTCAGTAATATTTGACAATTCAGAATATAAGCTCACTGACTCGAAATCTGCAGAATAGCCATCGAGATCACCTTGACCTGACTTTGGTCTAACAGAAAGGAGGCCAATTGAGATATCTGTTCTTGGGGTCTCAATAATGGACCCATTCTCCTGTCTATCAGCAGGTAGACTTACACCTGCTTCATTCATTGAAAAGTCAGATGAAGGGATAGGACTCGGGTTTCGATGTACAACGACACTCGTGAGACCGACATTATTGCTATTACTAGGATGAAGTATTCCATTTGACGTGTTGCCTATATCAACGACAGTCATTTCTGGAATATTGTTCTTATTTTCGTCGGATTTATTCAAAGCTTTTTCCTTCCAAATAGAAGCCGCAGTTTTAACTGCCCTCCCATTGCCCGCTTTGTCTTCCAAAGTCATTTGTTGGACTGAAAGTCTTGGCCAACGATCTGCCATCTCCAATGCTTTAAGGATGGATGATTTAGTCGGCTTCGCCGCTTTTTTCCCTACCCGGATTTCATTGTCGCTAGCCATTTCCGCTTTCAAGGCCTCGAGCTGCAATTGACGTATCTCCTCCTCGTCCGAATCGTGAGACCTCGCGAAGATGTTGGCGTAGAGGCCTGTCTTGCCAGCATTGCCATTTTCAGGGGTGTTCTGTCTGCTTGTATTGTCCTTGAGCCCCATGGATTCGGGCGATACCGCAACCTGGGACTGCTTCTCGCAGCACCATTCCTTGCGGTCACGACTGAACACATAGTATTTGAAGAAGTAGCTGATACCGATGCTGAAGAGGAACAAAAAGATGAGAAAGAAGGCAGTAGAAGCGACTTTAGGCAGACCCTCTGGGGTGTGGGATGACATGTCACCGGCCTCATCTTGGGGAAGAATGGGTGGAGTAGTAGATGTTGTCTCTGAAACATAAATCATTGAAAGATTAGGTAGGATATAGAAAACTGTATATAAAAGTCATTTGTCGACTTAACACAAATGACAGATTTCGTTTTAGATATTTACACTACCGGTATAAAAGTGATTACATTTAATAGTTTACCCAACATTCTATCTTTATTTTTAAAAAAAACACAACTACCTGTATAAAACTTCTGCTAACGTCCATGATCCTAAGGAAATTTTTTAGCAACAAAGAAGAAAAAACAACAGCGTGCTGCCAGATCCTTCTTTTTTCAACGATGTAATGAAAAATGTTCCTTCGCGATGAGCTCAGTCACTTCATGACCAGGCTTTCATATATTTTTTTAAGTTTATACATTCTTGCACCCCAGGGAAAAAAATGTCTGCGTACGGCCATGGTTGTGATCTTCAAAATCTCAGAAACATATTAAAGTGATTTATGTTACCTCAAAAAGTCATTGTAACACATCCTATAAGATCATGCACAAGAATAAGTTCAACTATAGCCTGTTTTGTTTAAAATGTTTTCTGTTTTATAATCTGAGAGATGAAACGGAAATTTAAACTCATTTAAGATTTTTTTTTTAAAGAAAGAAATCAAGACAAACTTACCAGCTCCGACAAAAGAAGCATTTGCAAGCAAAGGGATGATGATGATGATAGCAAGCACAGTTCTTGTTTGCAGGTGATTCCTGCCGGGATTCCCGAACATGGGAGACACCAAGACCAGTGACGGTTTGTCCCTCGGTAGCTTCAGACGCGCAATGGTAGCACTGAGAGGGATCGACATGATAAGAGATGCATCGTCTGGCCTCGTTTCTGGTCAACATCGAAGTCAACGTCGTCATCGACTTCGCGATCATCAATTGTCGATGTGATGAGATATATTATGTGGGACTGTCTCCATTGATTTGGATGTCGTTGGCTCCATCAGTATTATGCCATTGGTGTATCAGTTGTGACCATTGATTATGAACCTGTCAGTCGATCAGTCCTCAAGGAGCCTAAACGAAAAGACAAAACAAATGACGTTTGAAAAGAAAGAGACTTGGGTTTTGAATTACATATTTTACATCAAGATAAGTTAATTGAGATTGTATACAATAAATGAAAATCCTAAAACATGTCATTATCCATTAAGACTCGATATTTTAGGTCAAACTCAAGCTTCGCTCCAACTTATGTATACGTATACGTATACGTATAGGTTGATGAGATTAAATATCATTTGAACCGAAGGGGGTCCAAACATAAGTAAAAATACATCCAGACAATTCCAATGTGACATCTTTATAATGACCCTAATAAACTACTACTTAAAGGTCAAGTCCACCTCAGAAAAATGTTGATTTGAATCAATAGAGAAAAATCAGACAAGAACAATGCTAAAAATTTCATCAAAATCGGATGTAAAATAAGAAAGTTATGACATTTCAAAGTTTCGCTTATTTTTAACAAAATAGTTATATGAACGAGCCAGTTACATCCAAATTAGAGAGTCGATGATGTCACTCACTCACTCACTATTTCTTTTGTTTTTTATTGTTTGAATTAAACAATATTTCAATTTTTACGAATTTGACGATTAGGACCTCATTGTCTGAACCACAGAATGTTAAAATAATGGAATTCTACGTGTTCAGGAAGGAATGAAACTTCATTTCATATGACAATGACGAGAAAATCAAAATATTTCATATTTCATATAATAAAATACAAAAGAAATAGTGAGTGAGTGATGTCATCGGTTCCCTCATTTGCATACCGACCGGGATGCGCATATAACTGTTTTATGAAATGAAGCGAAACTTTAAAATGTCATAACTTTCTTATTTTACATCCGATTTTGATGAAATTTTCAGTGTTATGCTCGTTGAATTTTTCTCTTTTTATTCAAATCAATTTTTGTTGGGGTGGACTTGACTATTCTCCGACTTGTAATCAAAGGGGAAATAACATCGACCTTATAGTCTCTTTGCAGAACTTTTTTTTCTTCTTAGCGTGTAAAGATTGATTTTTTTCTTAGCCATGAATGAGATTCGATCAGTGTCATGATATATCAATCTTTATTTCAGACAATCTTTGGAAGGGCCAACTCCAGTGTACTAGGGGACAAAATGACTTGAATAGGGCCTCATCATTATCTCTCATTGAATGTAGCAGTGACCAAAATCTCCGATTTATACTCTTCTTTCTTCTTTCTCCCCTTTTCTCCATTTTTCTTATCTTTTCCTCCTTTTTTTTTTCTTATACTAATATGCATAGGGGCAGTCACAGATTAATAGCATCAACGCCATTCACAAAAGAAGGAATGAATTTTGAAGCAATTTTAGACTCCCATATTTGTAAATCCGATTGGAGTAATGTTCCCTGCAATCAAATAGTGATGTTACGATCGACAGCTATTTTAAATGTGAACATGTAAGTTTGATGTAAACCGTATCTAAGGACGCCGTTTTCAGATAACAGCTTAACGAGTTGTCAATCCGATTCACGTACCTCAACGGTACTTTCACAATTGCGTAGTTTACTTTGCATTGAGGCCAGTTAGTTTATTTGAAGAACATCCTTTTTCAAGATTTACAAGTGCCCCTGTCATTTGGGCTTTGAGGTGAACAATGAAAACACATTTACTACTTATATCCCTCTTGTAAATGTGACAGGTACAAGGATGGAATAAAAAACAGCTTTTCAACACCTGTATACAAAACGTTATTGCGTCGGTGTGTTGGTGGAGGTGTTATTACGAGTATTTAGTTCAATTGGATCATCTTGAGGCCATCTACAACGTACCACCATTAATATACAAAGGGTGATTGCACAGTATTATTGAAAAGTAAAAGCAACAAAGTGATTCATAGAGCCCTACACAACAAAATGATGCTCTTCCTATATATCCCCTTGATCATACTTTTGATCCAAGCACCCAACGTTATTTCATATGCAAAAAAAAAGGAAGATGCAAATGAATTGGGTCCAAAAATCAATTAGAGTACGCTGGGAAGGATCATTTTCTAGAACCCACCGCCCTTACAAAATTAACCTCTAATATTTTCCTTCTCCGTTTGGGGGTCATTTATTTGCACACACGCTATAAATGAAGCTTGAAATGCAGTGAAAAGTGTCCCCAATTATATTAAACAATAATCAAAATATTTAGAAAGCAATGGGACGTACAGAAAACATGCAGATATACATCAAAACGTGTCTATAATTATGTTCTCAAACACTCCCCTTAACAGAAGCCTTCATTCGCCCCCCCCCCCCCGATTAAAAAACCCAGAAAGCTTGTCTAATGGTTAACCAAGGACACAGATTATGACTGTTTGTTTTCATACTCTATCGCCACGCTTAACAATCCTTCAGTAAAAAGGGCACCTTTTTCGATTGCACTCTAACGATTTCAATCCAAACAACAACCATTGCTTATTTCGGAAAGCAAGTCATTCGCTTGCATTGATTTTTTTCTTGTAAATCTACCATAGAGAAAAAAATAAATCATCGACACAACATAGCAGGTGCTTTTCGCCCTTATCAACCCTGCACGTTAATTAACTACCATGACTACTGAAGTACGCTGACTATTGATTTGGGGGTCGAGACTATAAATAAGAATTATTACATCTATATTAATTTTTACGTTTTTCATGTTTGCGTTTTATCGTTACATCATCAAACTGTATGTGCACCCCCCCCCCCCCCACTTCCTGTCTGCACTAATGTCAAATGGTGAAACTTGGAAACGTACTTTTTCTTTTCACGAAATATGAAATGCAGTGTATGATACTAAATTTAGCATCAAATTAGTGGCTTGTCTGGCATACCCTGTTAGGGGGGCAGGCAAATGAGGCAATAATGGCAGTAGAATGGGTAGCGTTATTTTTAAGACTATATTTCAAATGGGGGCCTGGTGAATAAAACCGGGATGTGGTTTCTGATATAAATCCCTTAAAATCCCAATGCACTTTCGACGGTGACCCTTGGCTTTTCAAATCTATACACTCTAAAACACTGAGTAAAAATTTACCAATATTGGGTAGAAATGGAACATGCATGTTTGCTGGGTAATTTTTATCTCCAAAATTGGGGAAAATGCATGTTTTAAGGGTAAATTTTAAAGCATCATAGCGTAAAATTTGCAAATTATTTATCATCTTTTTACCCCGCATGTTCCCATATTACCCAATATTGGGTAAACATTTTTTTAGATTGTAATACAGTATACAATTTGATTACATGGAGAGCAAAAGGGACTGTATAGCATTACTCTCCAACAATAGAAGTAAGCTATTTACATGCGAGTGAACATCGCAATGGAGCAAAAAGAATGCACATTGGTAAATACAAAATACAGAACAGTAGATCTCCTTTCATACGAGGGAGCGATGAGACCAAGCAAGAAAATTTGACCATTTTGGAATCTGACACTCGGCATTTTAAACCAATAATACAGCATATTCGTTTTTACCAAGTCTGACCCTGATGTGAATATATAGATTAACGAAAAAAAAAATGATTTGAGCTTAAATTTTTCGATCTTATAGCATTTTGTAAATACAGAATAACAGTGAGGGGTAATGTAATATGTAGATCTCCTTTCATACGAGGGAGCGTAGAGACCAAGCAAGAAAATTTGATCATTTTATAATCTGACATTGCGTTTTAAACCAATAACACAGTATATTAGTTGTTAAAGGACAAGTCCACTCCAACAAAAAGTTGATTTGAATAAAAAGATAAAAATCCAACGAGCACAACACTGAAAATGTCATCAAAATCGGATGTAAAATAAGAAAGTTATGACGTTTTAAAGTTTTGCTTAATTTCACAAAACAGTTCTATGCACATCCTGGTCGGTATGCATATAAGGGAACTGATGACATCACTCACTATTTAATTCCTTTGTATTTCGTTATATGAAAGATTTATTCCCATTTTCTCCTCAAGTTTCATTCCTCCCTGAACACATGGAATAACCATCGCCTTAACATTTTATGGTTCAGTCAAGTTGGTCCTTATTGTCAAATCTGTAAAAATTGAATATTCTACAGTGCGTATCAAAAAAAAAGTTTACACTTTGAAAAAGCCCTCGGAATTAAAAAATATGCAACATGTGGGTAATTTTTTCAAATATAATCTTGGGTTTGGGTCTCATCTATCTAATGCAAGTTAAAGTTTTGACAGAATGTTACACTTGACTGAGCACTGTCCATTTTTGTAAAGCTCGCAGAAATCTGTTTGCGCAGAAATGCTTGTTTTCACGCTGTGTAAAGGGGAAAGGGCGAAATCAAACTCACCCTGCGAAACATTTCTCATCCATTTCCCTTGCACTTTTAGTCAATTGAAATTAAACGGATACATTCAAGCATTTTGTAACAATTTTGCCACCCAAATTGAAATTTCAACACTTAGTAAGCACAACCCTTACCCTTTTTGTGCCAGCTGGATCTGAGGACATAACTGAATCTGAACAAAAGTTTATATCAGACATCTCCAGCATATTTTCACTAAGTTTGTATCATTTAAAGTGGGTTTACATTTCATTTTTCATTTAATACTTGTTTCTCTACACTTTTCCCAAACTTGACAATGATTAACAAAATGAAAATCAAGCCTAAGCCATTTTATGTAAATCACAGCTCAATGTAAATCAAACATCGTCACGATGACCTCAGTGTGTGGGGAGTGGGGTGGTGCGCAATGCACTCTTCGAAGTGTTTTGGCCAAGGAAACAAGTTAAAAAAGGCAAAAGATATCTTCAAATCAATTTTACTAGCTAAATTCCTCGTGTTCTTCATGATTAAGGTCTACTTTTATTCGCATAACTATTTCAGAGGTCTGCGCAAATCATTTTTCACTAACTTTTCAAAAGTAAGTGGTGCTCATTCAAGCGGAAATATTTTTCGACAGTTATATCGTCATTTGCTTAAGTGGATCTGTACCAATGTTAAAATGTGGAAAATCTTCAGGATATTACAAATATATATTTTTACAGGATACGCACTGTATATTTCAAACAATAAAAAACAAAAGAAATAGTGAGTGAGGGTCATCATCGACTCCCTCATTTGCATGTCATTGAGTTGTGCATATAACTGTTTTGTGAAAAATAAGGGAAACTTTAAAATGTCCTACCTGCCTTATTTTACATCCGATTTTGATGAAATTCTCAGCATTATGCAAGTTTGATTTTTCTCTATTTATCAAAAGCAACATTTTTCTGAGGTGAACTTGACCTTTAACAAACCCGACCCTGATAGATATAAATTAACCAAAAAAATCCGATTCGAGTCATAATTTGAGCGTAAAACTTTCGATCTTTTATTTCAGATCAAGAGTAGGAGGATGTTATATAGAAAAAGTACGCGTAATTAAACTTGCGTAATCTATAAGGGCCACCAGATTACATTACACTAACAAAGCTACGGAATAGTCATTAACAATTTATTTAAGGAGAAAATACACTTATCAATGACAATATAAAGCATGTTGACCTATTATAGGAGATCGCAATAATAAGCCATAAGAAAACGAGAATTTAAATAGCAACAATATACAAATTAATGCAATTGATTTGGGATACTTAAATGAGGAAAGTATGTTTAAATGAGATAAAAGATAAATGCATGCTGGTTGGAGATTGGGTCAATTACATGAAGTTCAGTTACTAATTTTGATCAATATTTTGGGGTTAATAGGTATAAGATGAACAGAAGAAAAAAATCACGTGATGAAAGACACATTTGAAAGTAATTTTTATCCTCCCCTATTATTTTCCCCCTTTTTCTCCGTTCCCTCTTTGTTTTCTCCACCCCCCCCCCCTCATCCCTTTACCCGCATTAATTTTTATGCCCCCATTCACCCTTCTTTCCTTCTTTTTGGATATTCGTCGATTATTCGATTTTCTCCCATTTCCGAAGAATATTACAAAATAGTAATCCTTATGATTAATGACCCTCCACTCCAGGCATGGATCCAGAGTAGGACTTTTACGGGGTGCGAATTGTCTGGAAAAAAATGAAAAGCAAAAAACAAAAAGAAACGATCATCGCTCATTTTACGGGTTGTGCAATTGAAGGCATTCTGCATGGTGCGCAATTAGATTTTCAAATTTTATGGGGGGTGCGCGCCAACGTTCCGAATCCCACCCCTGGATCGGCGCCTGCCATCAATGATATTATGGTAACCACACTGGACAAAATTTCCTCAGTTTTTAAAATAACGACCCGATTCGAAATGTGAATGACAGTCTCCATATGACTGATTATATACGGTCACGGTAAATTATGAATAGTGGCCCTCATCACTTTTATGAATAGTGACCCTCTTCCGTTATTTCCGAACCGTCAGGTTACACATAGTGACTCTCAGTGTGTCCTACTGAGAATCGGGATACCGTTAATTAATCTTTACTGGACAAAAAAAGCCATGATACATTCATATCTCATCTAGATTTATCATATTCACCCGTCGTGATCCGATAAAAATTGATGTGATCATTTTATAATAATTAGAGCGAGATCAATGGTATTTACAAAGTTGATTTCGACCAATTTCCTTTCAAGTATGTAAAAGGATATACTTCCACGATTTCTGAGCTGCGATTAATAATAAATTGTATGCTATGAAACAGTAAGAGATGATGTGAAAAATAAAGAGAAAAGAATTTGGTACTGTATCAAGGACAGACATTTTAATCCGCTCTTTCATTTTCAATATATACAATGCAAAGACCGAACAGATGGAATTGGTTGGATAACATGAAAATGCAAAAGAGAGTCAGGTTGATATACTGAAATCAGAGACCTAAGTCAGAAAAACGGAAGGTAGATTAGTAGATAGATAGATAGATGGATAGACAGACAAACAGACAGGATAGATAGATAGATATAGATAGATAGAAAGATAGATAGATAGATAGATACATAGATAGATAGATAGATAGATACAGAAGTAGGTGAATAGATAGATAGAGATAGATAGATAGATATATAGAGACGGGAGACAGAGAGAAAGAGAGAGAGAATTAGAGCATGAAGAATTACGAGATAAATAAATTGATTATAAATACACACAAAAAAGGCCGAGGGTTATGTGCCTACTAAGAGGAAATTGAAAATAAATTTGGGTATTGAGGGGGGATAAAGATTAGGGTGAATAAAAAAGATTTGAAGGAGAACAAGGGCCTACAAAAAAAGTATTCTTTATGACAGTGTATAATAGGCCTATGTGTAAAAACTATGCTCTTATCCCCTGGAGACGACCCTTGGGAATGAGGATTATATAATGATCCTATATTGTTCAGGAAGTGTTGGTTAGTTTGCACAAGAAAAATTCAATGCAATTTTCCAATTACACTACACTAAATAAATCAAACATTCCTTGTTTCCTAAAAAAAAATGCCTATAACAATATTAAATGCTAAGCATGATAAAGGAGACCTATCCGTTGACCCATTCACTATTAACGGGCCAATCGTAAGGAAGACTTAATAAAACTGTCAGTATTATGGCTTCTTATATACATGATCTGCCATTATTCTTAAAGGGGAAGTCTACCCAAAAGGGTTGAATTGGGTAAAAATAAGGGGGGGCCGGGGGGGGAATAAAATATCTGAATATTTCATCAAAATCGAATTTGAAATAAAAAAAAAGTTATGAATGGTTATATATAGACATTTCAAAATTTCGCTTATAAAAGCTCAGGAAGTTATTATTCATAATAATAATACAGATGATGATCGCTAACGAACAGATGGAGGTTTGGGGGCTGTTGCCCTCCCCCTAAAGTTCCACGACAGAGAAAAAAAAGGAACTTGAGGGAAATGAAAGAGAAAATGGTACATTATGAAATCATTTTATGGATATAATGTTAAGGTCTGTCACAAAAATTGATTTTAATTTCAAAATGATCTCCTGTTCGCGCCCTCATGACAAAAGTGTCACCATTTCTTTGCATGTAATTAAATGAAATATGAAAAGTAAATATTTTTTCTTGTCATATTATGTCAGAAAGTAGTATTCTCCCCATGTGAAATTGACATTGCTGTAAACTGCTGTGATTCAATCAAGAGAGTCATTTCTGTAAAAAATTACAAAACTTGAATATTATGGTGTTATAAAGAAAATGTAACATATTTGCCATCTGTGTTGTCATATAACTGTTTTATGAGAAAGGGCGAACATTTGATGTAATATGTGTAACATTCCTGTTTTACATCCGATTTTGATTAAAAGTTCAGCATAATGTTTGTCTAAATGTTACATTTTATTAAAATTAAATTTTATAGGGGATTGGACAACCCTTTTTAACTAATAGTATAATCATTTTAATGTGCAAGCAAACCGCTAAACCAAGCGTAATGTGGTCGAAATGTGAAAAATATGATTTTAGGTTGAAAAAAAAATGCGATCGAAAGATTTAAAGCAAATAATACCTATAATTAATTTCAATAAAATAATGTTAAGTAATTTCAGAACCTTATAAAGTCCTACTCACGTCCAATATAATCCAGGAATAATATTGTGCATTTTCTTTCATGATATACATATTTGGAAATGGCATATATAATAAATGCTCAATTAGGTATTTTTAAAGGACAAGTCCACCCCAACAAAAAGCGGATTTGAATAACAAGAGAAAATTCAAACAAGCATAACGCTGAAAATGTCATCAAAATCGGATGTAAAATAAGAAAGTTATATTTTAAAGTTTCGCTTAATTTTACTAAACAGTTATATGCACATCCTCTTCGGTATGCAAATGAGGGGACTGATGACATCACCCACTCACTATTCCTTTTGTATTTTATTATATGAAATATGAAATATTTTTATTTTCTCGTCATTGTCATGTGAAACGAAGTTTCATTCCTCCCTGAGCACGTGGAATTACATTATTCTAATATTTTGTGGTTCAGGCAAAGAGGTCGTAATTGCCAAATTCGTAAAAATTGAAATATTGTATAATTCAAATAATAAAAAACAAAAGGGATAGTGAGTGAGTGACATCATCGACTCTCTCATTTGCATATCACTGAGTTGAGCATAGAACTGTTTTGTGAAAAATAAGCGAAACTTTAAAATGTCATAATTTTCTTAGTTTACATCCGATTTTGATGAAGTTTTCAGCGTTATTCATGTTTGATTTTTCTCTATTTATTTAAATCAACTGTTTTCTGGGGTTGATTTGACCTTTAATTACAGTAATGATCATAATCTTTATACTTTAATTTGAGTATTGTAATTTGTAAACATTGATAAGTGATTGTTTTAACAAACTTCAGCCCTCGGATTTCATAAATCCCATCACGCCTCCTGACCATGCACACAATGTTACCAAGATTTCATTTTTAATCAAGTATTCTATAAACATAACTACAAAATCACTGTCATCCAAAATTTGATTATGTTCTTTGCAACTAGTAGTACTTTGAATATGCATTATTTTGCCTTAATCAACAGATTCCCTACTGCAATCATGAACTTAGCACGTTGTAATATTACAAAAGTACATATCGTTATGGTTTAAATTGTGCAATTATACGACCATGCCAAATACATTTCCAAATGCGAAAAGTGAAAGGTTGTACAAACTACATGAATATCATATTATATCATAAAATACCTTTTTTATGATGAAGGTGTTGTAGTTTTTTGTCGAGTCTAATATTTTACCACATACCATGCAGACTGGTTTCACAATCAATGGTCACTCATTGTCAGTGGCGTACCTAGGATTTTCCACAGGGGGGCAAAATCGGCCGCCAAAAAAATTGACAAGCAAAAAAAAAAAAAAAAAAAAGGTCTTCAATCAAAAATAAAGGTTATTGTTCCAGAAGAAAAATTGACGAGCAAAAAAAAAAAAAAAAAAAGGTCTTCAATAAAAAATAAAGGTTATTGTTCCAGAAAAGCAAAAAAGTGCCCCCCTGCCCCCCCCGTAGGTAGTCTAGTGCTCATTGTGTTAAAAACCGCATCATGGATTATCCATGGTCATCTCAGCCATGACCATGGGCAAGAATAGTCTAGACATGGATTATTGTTAGATCAGAATTATGACGATGTGCCTGAATTTTGTTGATTTGATGTGAAACACAGGTTATGGGATTGCTGTCGGACTGCTTGAAATTATTGAAAGATTATTAGAATCTCCTAAATTGGGAAGGAATGCTAAAGACTATAATATCTTTCATTAACGTTATTACTGTCGTTATTATAATCATAATTACTGCGGTAATGATTGTGATGATAATGATGATGATAATTATCATGATTTTATCAATATTACTATTATCATTATACTCATCATCATCACTGCTATCTAG
The DNA here is from genome assembly GCF_037042905.1 of Lytechinus pictus. Lineage (NCBI taxonomy): Eukaryota > Metazoa > Echinodermata > Echinoidea > Temnopleuroida > Toxopneustidae > Lytechinus > Lytechinus pictus. Next base: position 50,481,678 of record NC_087246.1, read on the forward strand.
TCAATAAATGCGAAGGAAAATTTTGATTATTATGTCACATATATACTTATACATCCAGGAAAAGTATTAATCCTCTAAAATGTATATATGTACACAAATTAGAACATATAGGCATATATAGCACGTACAAGGTTTAACATCATGATCATATCTATTATTGATTACAGACATTATAGCTGAATATGATATTCGTTAATCATTATAATCATCTAGAGTTTAATTTCATTTACCAATCAATTTATTACAGTTGATGTCACATGAATTATGAACAAGCCGAAATTATATAGGACTTGTTGGTAGACCATTATCTGACACGTTTCTTCTGTTTGCAGTGAGGCAGTTGGCTGGATAAAAGATAGTATCAAATTGCCGTGTCAGCTACAATGAAGTACTGGAGAATAAACTGTCAGTACTTTGAAAAAAATAAGAAGGAACTGTACTTACCACTTCCCAAACATTACACGATTATTTTTCCCCAAGTTTTTCCAGGTAAAACCGTCTGATCTTGAACACACTGCAACAATATCCTCTGTTATAGTATACCTGCACCGAACCCACAAACACTTTACCAACTTCGATCCTTTTTTATGACAATGCATACATCGGGCATCCTATTGTAACCGGATCAAAGAGTACAACGGAGAGACAAATAATTTTGGTGATGTCCCTTCTACCATTAAGGTCCAGGCCCAACGCCTAGCCCTCGTTGTCATGGACCGTTTTTGTATAGTCCAGTGATTTCCGATCAATCAATTTTTGGGGGGCTGTGAAAGGAGAAAGTTCCCTAGCTAGCCCTGTGCTCGCGCTTATATATATCCACACTTAACTAAATCATTTGCACTTTTCAGTCACGTGTTCTTCCATCCACCTTTTCTCTCTTAAATCGGAAATGAATTCTTATCTGAAACATGTATTTGGGAAAAGAAAACTGCAGGAGGTCACGTTTAGGGACGCATGGCGCCACAAGGCGTTTATCAATTCATTTTCATTTCCTCATGAATCGCTCAAGATTCGCCCGTGTTGAAAGCTGTCCATGGCTTTCTTTTCACACTTTTGTGGACGCCGTTTGCTCGTATCGATCTCCTGTTGATTTTCATATTATTCAGCAGGAATACAAAGAGGTACATCGTGCCTGAATTCCTTGTTTCACATTGATCGGAGAGACAAATGGTATAATAATGAGAAGAATAAGTGTTTCTTGGGCTTTCTTTGCAGTAGGCCTATTCAATAGCCGATAGTTGTTGACTCCATATCGGACTATAACCCGGGACTATAACTTTTTTAGTTCTGTGGGAAATATGCGACCTTTAGGCTAAATATAGGGGTTACAAGAGAAAATAATTAAAACTTTTGTATAATTATTTCAAATATTATCGAATACCATGGTCAGGGCGGCGTTAGCGAAGTTCTAAGTGGGGAGGGGGCACATGGAAAAAAGAGATATTCCTCTATTTGTCTTGGAAAGGGGGGCACTTAAAATAACAAAAATAACAAAATCTAGATCTACCCTATTCTAAATGACAGAACACGAAAGTGTTAAAATTTTAAGAAACTTTTAGCATGTGAGATAAAAAAAAAAGGTACGCTTATAATGTCAAAATTATAGGGGAATTGTGAGCAAACGGATATTTTCACCTTCTGATTACATTTCTGCATGAAGCACTTCTGGTGTTTCGTGGTCTTAAGTTGAGATAACTTTTTGAAGGGGATTTCTGATTATCGAGTATAAATAAATGGAATTCTTGGGATAAATTAAATTCCAAGTCCCAAAACTTGCTTTGTGGTTTATCCCGGTGCCAATTCAATGGTTACTTGTAATGTGTTAAAAAGGTGTAGAAAATTCTTCCTCTTGAAATTATTTTATTTAATACACTTGCTATAGCTTGAGGAGAACATAAACATAGGGTCATGCTATGGTGATGGAGAGGAGCCCCAATGGCACTGTTAGGTGACAGCCAAAAAGCCCTTATTACACTTTAAAAATAGTTGGGCAAAAATGCCCAACTTTTAACCAACTCTTGACAATATACTGTCTACACAACTATTGATTAAAATCTGCCCAAAATCGGGTAATAAAAACTTATTATTGGGTAATAAATTTGTTCAATTGGGTCATAATTGCCCAGAATATATATATTTTTAACCAACACACATTACCCAACACAGTAGACAGTATGTTGCCCAATATTTTAAGTGTGTAGGCATAAAACTTCAATATAATTCACCCATTTATGTCTTTTCTGTATGCTACTGTAAACGTGCCCCTTTAATGGCGATCAAAAGAACAAAATCAATTAAGATATATATATATATATATATATATATATATATATATATATATATATATATATATATGCTGTGTTTCAGAATATGAAACTATAACAAAATAATAAAATTTGAGAGACGAAAATGTGCGGATTAAAGAAAGTGTCACTTCACAAAAGGTACATTTCATTTGAAAAAAAAAAAAAAAATCTATTTGATTTTTGGGGGTGGGGGTAAGTACCCTGCCACACCCCCTGGTTCTGCTACCCCTGCAGAAAAAAGGGCACCAATCGCAATTACCTAGTATTAACATCCTGATTTCTTTTTGGCAAAAAAATGGAAGGGAAAAGGGACATTTATCAGAAGTGAATAGGGCCATTTCAAATGGGGCTTGATCACGGGTACACTCCAGAGGAGAGATTTCACTGTAAAAATGAGATAAGGAGGAAATAAAAACACATTTTAAAAGGGATTGCATCTGCAGAAAGGAAAAGAAAGCTAAATAAGAAAAACAGGCGCTGATCGGTTTTAAGAAGGGCAACTTATCTGATACGAGAATGCATGATCAGATACGCATTAATAAACTTAAAAAATACGTTGAATAAAGTAAAACTGTATAATATTTGGTAAAAGGGAAACATACATAATTGGCGGGTAGAATACTATTGGGTTACAAACACACTTAGTCAAACTACAAACCGCATTGCGTGAAACCTGCATGTACAGTTTTGGGAGAACAGATTTTACCCAACAAAGATGCATATTCCCAGTGGCGTAACAGGGGTCGGTTGCCAGGGGGGCAAGAGCCAAACATTTCCCGGTCATATCATGGTATGAACAGGATTTTGCCCAAGCATTAGGGCAAAGTAGCTCAATGCGTGATAAGTACAAAAAAGAGGGGGCACAGCATGACGCTCGCTGCAAAAAGTTGCTTAATATAAGTCCCGAGCGAGCGAAGCGAGCGAGAAAAAAAAAAACCTTTTCATGAGAATCTAACTTAGAGATAGATTTTGACAAGGTATTCAGAAAATAACATCATATCTTACATCTTCCTTTCCTTTCACCTTTTCTTTTTGTTCTTGGTCAGTGCCATGCGGATTGGGTCCGGCGCAGTGGCGGCACCAGAATTTTTAACGTAGGGGAAGGCAAAAGAACATTTGGGGGGAGGGGGGCAACACTATTTGTTTGCCTATTTCACAAATTCGAGCGAGAAGCGTGAGCTCATTTTTTTCAATGTAGGCACTACTGACTTGAACTTGACCTGTTAAGGACTAGCTATTTGCATTGAATCATGCAGATTATATCTCACCAAATAAATAATGTGAGCGCGAAGCGCGAGCTGAAAATTTTAGATATCCTGAGATGATAACTGGACGTTCTAAGCACTTTTTGTTATCATGACCTGGATGGCTATCTCTAAACAATTAATTCGAACGCGTAGCTGAAAATGTTTGATTTATGAAAATTGTGAATACGCAGGATGTGTATCTCCCATAAAACGAGTAATGAAAACTCTAATCGCGAGAAGCATATTGACTTGAACACTGGATTTGTACGCCCCATGTGAACATATAATTTACTTATCTCATCCAACAGTTACTGCGAGCACGTAGCGCGAGCGAAATTTTGAATTTTATGACCTGAAAGATGTATGTTGACATATATTGTTGAGAGCTAACAGTGAATGGATGAGAAAATTTTCAAAATTTAAAAAGCTGTTTTAGAGCACTTTGCAGATTAATTAGGATGCTTATGACAACATTAACTACACTTAATTTTTTGCATTTTTCAAAATTTCGGGGGGGGGGAGCAAGTGGGGTAAACTAATTGGGGGCAAATGCCCTCGTGCCTCCCTCTTGGTGCCATCATTGGTCTGGGGCGGAGCCCCCGGAACCTTGTGATATTTTAAAAATTGCAGATGGCCACTTTATTATCAAACCGCAGGTATGGAGATATATTAGTATATATCTCTATATGAGGTACATACACAACACAGCTTCAAAGCAGTTACGGATAACAAATGAAATATTTTGAGGCAGCAAAACGTAGCAAATGTGGTAAAATTTGTAAAAAGTCGCCAGCGAGCGAAGCGAGCAATAAAAATGGCCTTTTGTAAAAAGATTTTGAAATTGAATTCTGATGTGATAACAGCTTTGAAAATTTAGCCAAAGTAAACATTGAGAGACTTTGTACGGTAAATCTAGCAGGCGTAAAGCTTTACTTATAGGTTATGATCGACATAGGGGGATATAATTATAACTAGCCCTTGGCTAAGAATTTTTTGTCCTGATTGCGACCATCATTGCATAAAATTTAGCAAGCTGATAATATACGCCAGCCACCTTTCTTCCCGTTCTTTATATTTTTTAATCCTCGGCAGCCCGGTCGTGTTATTAAGTTCTTTTCTTTTCTTTTTTCTTGTCCCTTTTCTTCATATTCTGATTTTCCAATTTAGCTTGTGGCTCTATACCTTCATTTCCCGTTTATTTTTGCCTCGTTCTCCCATTTTCCCGCCATTCTTGCCTGTGCCATTAAGTCATATCTTTTGAATTTATATCCCTTTCTTGCTAATCATGCTAATGTATTAGTATTTCAGGATATTTTGTAGTTTCTCAAATGTTCTGCCGTTCCTTTTCCCGCTTTTTTTCCCATTTTCTCTATCTATATTCTTTCTTTCTGTCTCTTTCATTTTACCTTTTCCCTTTCCCTTACCCTTTCCCCTTTTTTTCTTTCTTTCTTTCCCTTTCTCTGTTTCTCCCTTTTCTCTTTTCCCCGTTTTTTTTATTTTCCCGGTGAAATCCGCCAGGGGGGCAGCTTGCCCCCCGCCTGTTACGCCACTGCATATTCCCCTCTTTACCCAATAAATGATTTGGTAAACTTTTCAAAATGTAATGATTCAAAGCGGATGTGATGATGGTGTTGAGCTGTTCTCATTTCAGATCTATATCGGATATATATAGATCTGAAATGAGAACAGCTCAACACCATCTCACGATCGATCTACTTTAGTTTTGAATTGCGAAACAAAGTATAGACATGTACAACTTAATTAGCAGTCAGAAAAACAAACTATTTCAGGTATATTCTAACCAAGTATGTTTCCAATTTGGAAGATCATTATTTTCTGCCCCCATACACTGAAAGATATTGAGTTTGAAAATCAAATGATCCACCACAGATTGATGTGAATTGAAATAAATTATTGGGATAGGCCTATGTTAACGTAATCTATTTTCTGAACTGAGAAGAGCATTTCGACAAACTGCTAATGATCCAAGCCAAACCAGATGTAAAGCAACAAAAATTGTACAAATTAATGTATTGGTATAATAGGAAGTTATATATCACGCATTGATACAAGGAAATTGTGGAGGTACATACGTAGATGTGACGATCCAGTGATTCTTGAATATATTTCAAGTATTTGTATGACATGATAATTCGGTGTTAAGGATCTTTGCAAAATCTGATTTGCGTCATAAGCTACCGCGTACAGAGGTATCATTATAGAGAATGTCCAATCTTTTAGCAAGTGGGCGATAGAGGCAAGGAAACAATGCATAAGGGCTTCTGGGTATATGCCCTCAGGTAATAATTGGGACCGAGTAGCCCTTCAATTACCTGGTATATTTTGTTTACTGACGAGAAGGACAAATAGAGGGGATATGGTTTCCGAAAGTCGGTACATGTATTTCGTCACAAACCGCTGCACTGGAACAAAAAGAAGCGTTGAAGAGTGGTCAGGTGTGACATCCCGATATCCTAGAGACGAACACGACAAACATGGTTGAAACAAGGAGATGGGTGATATATCCTTGGTTGAAGGGGTGAATGGAGCAGGAAAGATTGTAAAAACATTCAATTGAAGCACTTATTAAGGCAAGGATGATATCAGCACCCGCTCCAGCCGAACAAAAATTAGAGAGCATCACTCTTCATTTATGATAATTTGCCCCCCCCCCTCCGGCAACTTTTCTACCCTAAATCGCGACATGCTTCACCCTAAAAGGACTGGGGGCATGATGCCCCTCTCAACGCTTTGCGCGATATTTCCGAAACGCCAACAAGATAGCGTCGCAAAATTTTATGACTATTTTCTTTGAAGTCTATAGGCTCGCGCAACTTTTGAGACTAAATTCGCGCCATACGGGTATATCATATCGCGACGCCACACAACTTTTTTACGACACAATGTACGTCATGCCGAAAATGGCTCATTACTTTGTGTACAAAGTCTATGGGAGATAAAATTCATAAAAGGGTGATTATTTTTCATTCTAATTGTTCAGCTAAGTTAATATAGGGGTAAATTTAGTTGTTAAATGGTGTGTAATAATTTCCATTGAAAAAAAGCAATGAAAAAAAGCAATGAAAAAAAATGAAAAAAACTAAGAAATTCTAATAACAAAGAAATACATAAGTAAAAATAATTGGCTTTCGCAATTTTTCTTTGTGGAAACCTTTTAATTAGATTACAAAGATGACATCTTGAAAAAAGAGAAAATTTGAAGTGAAATTGGGTGTTAAATATGCAAATAATGTTTTTCACGAATAAATTTGCATATTTTATTCATAATAATCAATATTTTTTTTTTTTTCTTTATACTGGCTTGTAGTTTATGTGGTAAAGAATGTGAGTGCCAAATTTCGGCGCGATCGCGCGAACGGCGACCGAGATCAGAAGGGGGGGGCATCATCGTGTGAGCTAGGAGGGGTGTGTGTGTATGGGGGCTGCGTGTGTGTGTAGGGGGTGTTTAACGCATATTTCAGTTTAATGCATAGTTAAGTTTATGAATATCGGCACTGGTGTATTACGGGTGATGGAGTTCTTGGGAGATCCCCCTCCCCAAAAGATCTACGACAAAGAAAAAAAAAGGTGAAAAGGAAAGATAGAAGGAAGCTTGGAATATATATATATATATATATATATATATATATATATATATATATATATTTAACTATTGGCAGCCGTAATTACTAAGATTACAGCGCACACGCATTTCAAGGAATAAATTCCTGCCAGGTACCCATTCACCTCACATGGGTTGAGTGCAGCACAATGTGGATTAATTTATTGCTGAAGGAAATTACGCCATGGCTGGGATTCGAACCCACGACCCTCTGTTTCAAAGTCAGAAGACTAATCCGCTGGGCCACAACGCTCCACACACACATATATATTCTTTAATTTTTACTCTCATTTAGTAGAACAAAAATAAATTCTGGATCGCAAGTTCAGCCATATAAACAGTGAAAATAATTATAAAGAAATATAAATGAATGATAGATTAACAAAACCATTAACAAAAGGAAAACAATTAACATACGGCAATATTTATTTATGATGGCCCGAGATTCTGGAGCTCTCTGAGCTAGTGAAGAGATCATTAATAGCCTATTTCTCATTTCTAAAAAAACCACACTATTATTTCATAATTTTGAATAATCATAACTTTGTTTATTAAATTCACAATTTCATGCCTTCTCAACTTGTTTTCGTTTTATTCTTCAGCGTTGAAGTCCTGCTCTTACATCATCTTTCTCTATTTCTTTTCCTTTTTGTGTTCATACTTCATATCTTTCGTGTTTATTTTCCTTTTTTTTTATATTGTTCTTGTGCTGTTCTATGCCGTGTTACCTCCGTATCCATCTTCGTAGGCAACTCTACAATAATTATTTTGTTTTTTTTCCGTGGATCCCTTTATCTTCTCAGATCTATAATGTTTATAATTTGCTTCAATGCTTTGTTTTACTCATGGAAAATATATATTGCACCTAACTCAATTTATATTGTTTGCATAAGTTTCTTTTGCAAATGCCATTGTACATTTTTATGACCATTTTATTTCGTTTTGTTGAAAATGAAATAAAACAAATTTGAAACCTTGAAATATTTCGTACACCAAAATCCGGGACCAAAATGTTGAAATTTCTTCCCCTTTTTTCACCAAGCTTTTCTAAAAGATTGTTAAAAAAATATGCCCAATAAAAATAGAAATATATGTATATAATTTGCATAAGTTGATATTATATAATAATCTAATTTGTTACAAAAAAATACCAAAAGTCACACTCTACAAGTATTAGATAGGGAAATAAATAAGAGTTCATAAGAAGAAACAGATTAATAATGAATGAAATTGATTAATGTCACTTTTCAAATAAATGACAGATCAACTGATAAACATAACTTATGAAACATCAGTATCATCCACAAACACTTTTGAATGTGGGCAATTCCGTAAAATAATCAACATTTTTTGTCCGTCCAAACCACATTTTTTCTCCCTTTTAAACTTCACAGAAATTTGAGAGGTTTACAATTTTTTACAGATAAAAATCCCTCCAGGAAGGTCTCAAATATAGGGAGTCGGATGTACAGTTGGGTCTTTAAACGACAAGTCCACCCCAACAAAAAATTGATTTGAATAAAAATTGAAGAATCCAACAAGCATAATAATTTTTTATCCAAATTGGGTGTAAATTAAGAAGTTATGACATTTAAAATTTTGCTTAATTTCACATAACAGTTATATGCACACCCTGGTCGGTATGCAAATGAGGGGACTGATGACATCACTCACTGTTTATTTCATATTTTAGTAATTATGATTTTCTCCTCACTGTCATGTGACACAAAGATTTATTCCTCCATGAACCTGTGGTATTACATTCAGTCAAGTTAGTCGTTATTGTCAAATCCATACAAATTCAAATATTGTATAATTCAAACAATAAAAAAGAAAAGAAATAGTGAGGGAGATCAATTTTCTCAAGTCACCGAGTTGTGCATATAACTGTTTTGTGAAATATAAGCAAAACTTTAACAATTCAAAACGTTCTTATTTTACATTCCAATCTGATGAAATTTTCAGTGTTATTCTTGTTTGATTTTTCTATATTAATTCAAACCAATGATTTTCTGTGGGTGCACTTGACCTTTAAACACTGCTTTCATTTGACCCAAAACCAAAAACACAACAAACATATCATACATATTCAGTTATGCTTTAAACATTCCTTTATTCAAATCATGCCAGCATCCTTAACATACACAAATAACTTTGAATTAAGATGATAAAGAACTAGTTTGTTCTTCGGCAATACGTGGCATGATACACTTTGTGGCTAACATGTTGATGATTCATGGAGCCAACATGCACGTCCTTTGAATGTATATGATCCATATATAAGCTGAGTATACATATATTGATTATTTATCATTTTATGATATAGGGATTCAAATGGTGATACTTGGTAATAAATCACTTCTATAAAAGGAGAAATATAAGAAAAGTAGAATGTTGAAAGTTTAAAAGAAAATCAAACAAGCTAGTAATAAGAAATTGATTAATGTTTTAAAATAGAGACCAATAAGATTATAGAAATTTCAAAGTTACAACTTGTGGTTCTTTTAATCACCTCTTCCCTTTGGGCTATAATCAAATTATAAGTCAAACACATACTGTAATAGATCTTCTTAAAAGAACAATGTAATTTTGAGTACAGATGAATCTGACTTCAGTGCACTATTAGTAAAGGGACCATAAGTGGGGGCTTCCTAAGAAGAACAAAAACACTTTCATTTAATTTTGCAAATGCGAGGTGCTGTACTGTATCAGTACATACATTATATTTCGTTATACACACTTGATGCCATCCAGTTAAGAAATGACCGCAAAACCAGCATCCAAACCCGAGTTGGTCGGTAACTTTAGCATAATATGATATTAACCTCTGTAACATTTGACCTTTGAACCCATGACCCCAAAATCTGCTCAGATCACCTTCTCTCCAATGTGCATACATGAACTAAATTTGAAGTAGATCCATCTAAAGGTTCTTCATTTATCACAAGAACAAGACAATTTTACATATATAATGACCTCTGAATCATTTGACCTTTAACTTTAAACAAGTATTTTGAGATGTCTAATAAGAGTATAAGCATTGGTTATAGTAACTCTGTAAACATTGTTTTGAAATCAGATGTGTGATAGCAACAATCTTTTGAGAAATAATATCCAAAGGGCATATACAATTGCACAGAGTTGAGGGATAAACAGAAATAAATGTTGAATTCCGTACATTCAATATTTGTTGCATACACTGCCTTGATCAATATTGTTTTGTAAATTGATCACTGTGATTTCATACCTCTGGTTATTTTCTCAAAATTTGGGCATGCATCTTAAAGAGCACAACTACATGAATAGCAATGAAAAAATACCAAAATAGGCAAAACATATGTTTGAAATACTAGTATTTTACCAGATGATGAATAAGCAGTACAAGTGTTATACCCTTATATTAAAGATAATTGCATTTTACGATAACTAAAAAAAAAAAAAAAATCTGGATCAACTACATAGTGAACCAAGTCCTTACCTGAAACCATATCCCATCCTCCCTGATCCTAACCTTAATTTCATATACCAAACATATTACCTACCATTCTATTGTAATCACAATCATACATATTTCTTGAATTAAACCCCAAATATAATATATCATGAAAAGATGTGGCAAAGAAAAAAAATGTACCAGCTAAAAGAATGATTGTCCTATTGTCCGCCAGAACTGTGTGATCCATGTGCAAAGTCTATGGGAGCTACAGAATTCAGGAGATGAAGGGTGCATAAAAAAAGCAGAAGATGAGAAGCACATGAGACAAACGGGGAGATAGGGCTCTTGGCCAAATGGCCTTGTTTATGTGGAACAGACTTCCTAGAAGTATTAGATATATAAACAGCTGAAATGTTTTCCAATCAAGACGTACTTTATTTTCATACAGGAATATAAAAAATCTTAATTTTATCGTTAGCTTTTAACTTATATATGATTACGATCATATTCCTTTGTTTTGTTAATGTATATAGTGCCTTGAGTGATATGTATCATAAATTGCACATTACAAAATACTTATTACTTAATTCTAGGACTGCATGATGTTGCATACATGTATTTGTTTACTCAATTATCACTAGATATAACATTTAGGATTCAGGAATATAATGTCTGACATGAATAAATGTCAAGTAATGTTCACATATCACTTTCTTTCAGCTAAGAGTAAGAGAATGGAGAGGGGAGAATAAAATATTGGTTCGGGATGACATCATTTATGACCCTTTCCCCTTGACCCAGGTGAGTTGGATTGGAATAAGGGAGAAAGTGCCAGTGATTTATAGCATTTTGGCAAGGCAAATTTCTTGTCTGAAGCACATTCAAATGTTTAAAATATTTTGATGTACGTAGATCCAGAATAATCTATTCAATGACTTCTGAATATCATGCTATTTCAGTATCACTGTCATATCGTGCAGCCAAATTTTATTATATATGCATGAATGAACATGGACATGTATCTGGTGAAATGAGAGGAATAGCTTAAACAAAATGATCTTTCTGATGATGATAGAAAATGGGTCTAGATTATAAGAGATGAAATCAACTTATTAATCAATCATTTTGAAGAAATTGCAGCTAATAATAACACCAATCTGCTTACACATAGAAATTTGTACAATTCAGTTGTATCTGGATTCAATATGTGTCTGTCATGAAATGCACTTCATGTTGGTATTATTGCTCGCATCATTCAGTGTTTAGAGCCTAGCAAATTAAAAAAATAACAAATCTTTGTTATACTGTACATATCAATATGTAAGCTGATAATAATTTTAACGGAATGTCCATCAATCGTTGCTCTGAGTGTTGATTATGATGTCAGTGACAGTTGTGACATTCAGGATGACACATCTTGCCATTGACACGGCAACGGCATCCCCCACTAATGTCTCCAGTACCCTATGTATAAAGAGAAAAAGAGAGAAGGAATATTTTAAACCCCCGTCACACTAGAGGCGGAATGAGCCGGAATGCCGTCGGAATGAAAATTCTTGGTACATTCCTGGATATTTGAAGCGCATTCTAAAAATTCTGACTGCATTCTGAGTGCATTCCAGACATTCGGGTCCATTCTTGTGACCGGCCCGAATGTTTTGCTCATGTTCAAAACTTTCGAAGTGCATTCGAAGTGGAGAAATATCGAACGACATTCGAAGTGCATTCTGACTGCTCTCTGACTGCATTCTAAATATTCTTGCTGCATTCTAACAGCATTATTAATATTCTTCCTGTGTTCCGACTGTATTCGAGCTGCATTCGACAGTCAATACACCCGGAATGTGCAAGAATCATTCAAGGCGGGATCGAAGGACGTTCTAAGTATTCGAACGACATTTTTGCAAAAGTAGTGAAAATTTCAAATTCCCTCCCGAATGTGGCACGAATTTTGAAAGTTCATCATTCCGGCTGGTTCTGCTTGATTCCTGCTGATTCCGAATAAGTGTGACGGGGGTATTAACTTTACAGTAAAATCGTCGGCGGTCATCCGAACCGTCATATGTGTGCAAACCCATTTCAGAGAAATCGACTTCAAAGTTTACTGTAATTTTCACACTTAGTTCGCCTACCTTACAACATATTCATTGGCTAGAAAAATGCATGGTTGGAAAAACCAAGACAATTGCTTGACATTGGTATCTTAAGTTTTACACAAAACCAAGGATCCGAGAAAATATCGCAAAACAGCTACATGCTTGTAATTTCGGTTTGAGCGATTCAGATTTTGCCTGGTACAAATACGCCATAGGTGATACAACAACTCTGACCGCCATTTCAATGCGTGTGGTCAGTCAAAACGTTGTATCGCTTTTCACGTGCTATTCCTATACGACGGTTTGACTGACAGCGCATTTGTATATCAAGTGCGCGCAGCTTTGCTACAGTACACGTTTCCTATGGGATTTGCGCATTTCATCGACAATTTGCATGGCATTGCCGTGAAAATCCCCACATATCCCAGAAACTACAATAAATTTAGTTTGAAAAGAATAGGACTTGTGCTTTCATTTTCAGCAAAAATCTCAAAATGAATATTTTGACCAAAATTGACTGATACGACGGTTGGATGAACTCCGACGAAATTTCTAAAAAAAATTACCAGAATTTAACAAAATGTGTGCAATTTTTATTTCAAATAATGCCAAACCAGCGTAGATGCTTACTTTCAAATTGAATGTGATGTGTCGGCAATGTGCCAGAATGGCTGCATGCTGTACTTTAATTGGCACAAGCTCTTGTATTTATATACAGTATACATGTTCATCTTTCTCTATTGTTTTTATGGTTTTATTCAAATACCCACATATCACAGCCAATCAGGCAAAGTTAAAATGGATTTACAAATTATCACATTTCAATCATAAAATGGTAACAAAGTAAAACACATTTCCAAATAAATCCTGTCTAGCAGTCCTCATATGATCCTTCTAAAACTGCTCACTCCACGTGTGCCCTTTGATAAGATTTACACTTTAATCAATAAAAATTATATTTTTTTTTTGCACAGGGCCCCATCCTCACAAGCAAAGCTTTTTGAAAGGTCCTTCCAATATCTAATTGAAAATTGTCTATGTATTTATTTTACTTGAGTATTTCATAGAAAAATAAATGAGTTGAACATATTGTTGAACACATGTTGAGAACAAAAGTTGAATTTGTTTGACTTACAGCTGGTCCCCATCTTGCTTGTTTTGTCACCCAGCAGATCTCCGTCTGACAGACAGAACAACGTAGCCAATCACAGCCTCCCTTCTTCTGAACGATGATACTACAAAATGGGCACTTCATAGCTTCTCCACTCTGAACCAATTCCTAAGACATAAAATGAAATTGAATGATAATGGCACTTCATAGCTTCTTCACTCTTAACCAATTCCTAAGAAATAAATTGAAATTGAACGATGATACTACAAAATGGGCACTTTATAGCCTCTCCACTCTAAACCAATTCCTAAGAAATAAATTGAAATTGAACGATGATGCTACAAATTGGGCACTTATAGCCTCTCCACTCTTAACCAATTCCTAAGAAATGAAGTGAAATTTAACGATGATACTACAAAATGGGCACATTATAGCCTCTCCACTCTTAACCAATACCTAAGAAATAAATTGAAATTGAACGATGATACTACAAATTGGGCACTTTATAGCCTCTCCACTCTTAACCAATTCCTAAGAAATAAATTGAAATTGAACGATGATACTACAAAATGGGCACTTTATAGCCTCTCCACTCTAAACCAATTCCTAAGAAATAAATTGAAATTGAACGATGATGCTACAAATTGGGCACTTTATAGCCTCTCCACTCTTAACCAATTCCTAAGAAATGAAGTGAAATTTAACGATGATACTACAAAATGGGCACATTATAGCCTCTCCACTCTTAACCAATACCTAAGAAATAAATTGAAATTGAACGATGATACTACAAATTGGGCAATTTATAGCCTCTCCACTCTTAACCGATTCCTAAGATATAAATTGAAATTGAACGATGATACTACAAAATTGGGCACTTTATACAGACCTGCTAACCTCTGGGAATGAAAAACTGTATTCTGTGATAAAAAAACTGTATTTTTCCCCAAAAAAGTGTATTTCATAATAAAATGCTTGGCGCACTCGCTCATCGCGGCGCTCAAGCTGCATGCAAGCTAAAATGCACACTGCTCTTGCAGATGAAAAAAAAAACATTAAAACATGTGTATATCTTCACCCTGGTTTGAACAAAATGATTGAAAAAAAAAACAAGTTACCTGAAATTACATTGATCTAATAACCATATTCGTGCACGTTTTATGAAATAGAGACATATAGAGATTATTTTTCTCAATAAATTACGATTTAGTTTAAAAAACGTATTTTTCAAAGAAAAAACGTACTGCCGTATTTTGGTTGCAAAAACGTACTAAATACGGCTAAAACGTACTGGTTGGCAGGTCTGTTTATAGCCTCTCCACTCTTAACCCATTCCTAAGATATAAATTGAAATTGAACGATGATACTACAAATTGGGCACTTTATAGCCTCTCCACTCTTAACCGATTCCTAAGAAATAAATTGAAATTGAACGATGATACTACAAATTGGGCACTTTATAGCCTCTCCACTCTTAACCAATTCCTAAGATATAAATTGAAATTGAACGATGATACTACAAATTGGGCACTTTATAGCCTCTCCACTCTTAACCAATTCCTAAGATATAAATTGAAATTGAACGATGATACTACAAATTGGGCACTTTATAGCCTCTCCACTCTTAACCAATTCCTAAGATATAAATTGAAATTGAATGATGATACTACAAATTGGGCACTTTATAGCCTCTCCACTCTTAACCAATTCATAAGATATAAATTGAAATTGAACGATGATACTACAAATTGGGCACTTTATAGCCTCTCCACTCTTAACCAATTCCTAAGATATAAATTGAAATGGAACGATGATACTACAAATTGGGCACTTTATAGCCTCTCCACTCTTAACCAATTCCTAAGAAATAAATTGAAATTGAACGATGATACTACAAATTGGGCACTTTATAGCCTCTCCACTCTTAACCAATTCCTAAGATATAAATTGAAATTGAACGATGATACTACAAATTGGGCACTTTATAGCCTCTCCACTCTTAACCAATTCCTAAGATATAAATTGAAATTGAACGATGATACTACAAATTGGGCACTTTATAGCCTCTCCACTCTTAACCAATTCCTAAGATATAAATTGAAATGGAACGATGATACTACAAATTGGGCACTTCATAGCCAGGGCCCTGGGAACCATTTTTTTTTAAGTGGGGTTGCTGATGTAAATTTGAAAAGCAAAAAAAAAAGGTTTTCACTAAATAATGGAGGTCAAGTTGATTCTGAGATATTTGAAAATCCCCCCCCAAAAAAAAAAAATTCACTACAAAATGAAGACCGTTTTGGTTACATTTTTCAATATTTACATATTTTCCAGAATATGCAACACTCCAAGGAAACATGAACCAAGTTTGAAGTTGATCCCATAACAGCTCTTCAGTTGTCAAGAGAACAAGATATTTTCATGTATATAGTGACCTCTACGACCTTTGACATTGTAATCATAAAATCATAAACAGGATGGACAGAAATTAAAGAAACATAATTAGTGAGGCAGTTTTAACATACAGAGAAAAGAAACTCTGTCATCAAAGGAGAGAAGATAAACTAACCTCCAGAGCTTGCTGCGTCTGTCTTGCTGTCACGTCGTTCTGCGCCCGTATTTTGAGATCCTCCTGGTATTGCTTACAGTTGATACCTTCATGAATGGCTTTACACGTCAAACAGTTTATTTTCCTACAGAGAGGACAGTCAAAGAAGTTAAGATCATCGTCATAGAAACAGAAGCCCCTGCAGTCGGTAGTTTTGCAATGGAAGCTGTCGGATGCACTGGACTCCGCCCGGCGTAGACCGCGTTCGAGGTACTTCTGGAAGTCTTCTTCACTCAAAAGCTGTAAAAACAATAAATAGATTTGAGAAAGCACTGGTCCATTACGATATTACACAAGCATAGCTTGATCACAAAAACATTATGATGCAACACCCCCATTTGATAACCCCCCCCCCCCCAGTATCTAATGTTTAAGGTGGGGGTACGTTGCCACATTAAGAACATGCCTTTGAGAGCAATGAGTTCCTGTATGACAACACTTTCTTTTCAAACTCTCACTAAATGCATCTAAGATTTTTCTCATCACATCAATACACATGACTGGGGCTTTAATCTTCTTTGAATGTTGCTTCCAGGTGCGGTAATGATCATAAAATGAATTAGAACAGAATATCAACAAAATGAACTCCCCGGTACATGCATACCAAAATACAAAATGTAACCTTACTAATTCTAGTAGTAAATGAGTATGTGTTGAATAATAACCAAAAAATGTTGGCATTCTGTTGGGTTGATATATATTTTTCCAAGCAACCACAATACACAGGCCTATGTGTGCTTATCTGTGTTGGCGATTGTCAGCATACTTGGGATTTAAGTCTTCTACAATTACCTTACAGCATTTGACTAATGTAAACTATGTAAAAAATTACAAGATCAGGGGCCTGGTGAAGATGCGCAAGTCCTAAATGCACACTGTCTATTGGTTGGAAATCAAGTTGCATATGATTGATAGCAACTCCTCATGCAACGGGCCGCAAAAATGCTCTAATAAATAATCACGATTCTAGAGCCTTCCTCTCTTAAATACTGGTTTATACTGTGTTTTCCTTCAGCAAGAAATTTATCTGCACTGTGCTGCACTCGACCCAGGTGAGGTGAATGGGTACCCAGCAGGATTAATTCCTTGCATGCACTGAGCGCCAGTGATGGTAGCTCGAGCTAAAGCTTTGTATCCTCAGGCAAAAGGCGCTTTATAAATACAGCTATTATTATTATCATTACTGCCATTATTCTATCTTGGCTTTAATGCGCTGAAACTTCTGGTTGATACTCACTGCTTTAATTTCCCTTTCTAGAACATGCTGCGTGCACGGTATATCATCCTCCATACCTGGACACATCACCAAGGCATCTGTTGACTGCTTGATATGCTGGATAATACATTCCCTGTTTGAAGAAATGAGACAGTGATGAAGAACCAGTACCATGAGAAGTTCAAATCCCTGTTTGAACAAATTTACAGTGAAGTACACGACCCAGTATCACAAAACTATTCAATCAATTACAGATTATACGACACTCCTGTGAAAAAAAGCTAATGGAACCATGGGTTTTTAACAGGCTAAGAGCAAATTATTGTTTCAACCCTGTCATACACGCAGAACAGATGAAGACACCATACTAACTAATGTTCTTTCCTCATGAACAGTTCCACTAGATATAGGCCCATTAAAAGAAAAAGTTGCTTTAAATGCAACACCAAAAGATTGATTGAAAATGAATTTGTAATTCTAACTCTCTCTTGTGCTGGGCTATAGGCTTGGTTGGTTGAGTCCCAACAGTAGTTCCTTCAAACCAGAGATCTCTTATACCTATGACTTGGTCTTACCTGCAAAATAAATGAAGACATTCTCTGAGCATTACACCTTCTCCAGGATCACAATCCACTAGGCATATAGGACATTCAAATATATCTTGGTTTGGGACCAGGTCCTGCTCATCGATCCTCAAGAGATCTTGGTAGTTCTGGATTACCCGTTCTTGTTCCATCTATGTCACGAAAATCATTACACTTTACCCATTAATAAATTAAAGGTAATTTTATAAGGATATTCTAAATTTCTGTTTTCAAGTTCGTAAAGAGCCCAGGCATCAGCGCAAAGGATTATTCTTTGTTCATGGGGGGGGGGGGGGGGGACCTATTGTTGCACTCCCCCAAAACAAAATATTATCATCTGCACTGACGCCCACGGTAGTAGCTTACACAGAAAAGTCTTTATTGAACTGGCTGCATTTTCATCTTCTGACACACAACAGCCTTTATCACATTAAAAAAAAACAATCCTAACATCTTTATGCAACTTGTTGGGGTTTAGCGCCTCTGACTACCATAGTTCCTCCTATATTAAAACTAAAATTCAACAGCAACATAACATCTCTGTTTCCTGACATTTTGTCTTTTGACCACCATCATCATCTCGCGTTAGTACAAACCATTGTGAATATCACCTTGCAACCACAGATACTTTGTTTCTGTAATGCTAGTTGTCTATTTAATCTTTAAATATCTAATCCGATCCAATCCAATAGACATTTGATATAGCGCCTTTTCCTTTCGGTTCCAAAGCAACAAAGCAACAGATTTGGTTTGTCCGAACAACCCCACATGGCAGGAATCTTGCTATAAAGACACTATGGCCCATATTCTGAAGTCGAGTTTAACTTAAACTCAGGTTTAAAGTTGTGGTTTAAGTATGGATAGCCAATTGTTACATAAATCACTAACAGTAGAGATATCATATTTTAGCTCATTTGGCTCTCAAATCATTCATGATTGTCTAGGAAGCATAAATAGATGATTTTCTTCACCATTGAAGAATCAGGAAAGAGCACAGTAAATTATAAGAAACATACAAATTAATACAAATTTTGACACACTTTTGGCTTCCCATAATTTTAGCACAGATTTAGACCACGGTCTAAGTTAAACCTGATTTCAGAATACGGGCTTTTACAGCAGCCTTTTCCGCATTCCCCATTGTTTGTCTATGACTAATGTGAGATTTAGTGATGAAAAGACGCATGTGGGATTCCTCCGTGAAAGACACAGATCTGACGGTGCCTTTGGTAACTGCCACATTGTCACAACAAACTTTTGTCAAAGCAAATTTGTTCAATCAGAGGAACTAAGATCTATCACAAAGTGATGTAATACCTTTAAAACAGAGCGTTCTTACTTCAAATACTGTTGGATGTTCTTGATTGTAGATGCAATAAATTCTTTACCTCCAAAAGAGCTTGTTCGTTCGCTTCTAAGGCTTTCTGAAAGCTGCTCTCTGACGGGTCCATGGTGTAGGTCCCTTTGGCAGGCACCTTGTAATTTTCAGGACGATCGGTGGAGCAAGCCTGGCACCCTGGGATTAGAGGGGGGTTCACAAGGGTGCACCTAGGACACACCCATCCAACCTTGGGGAGTGTAAGGTTAGGATTGAAGAAATTGTTTGAATCAGTTACAAAATAAATTACCCAATGCTGCTATGAGGAAGACTGTTCTCCAAACCACACGTGCACAGATTATTAAGGCCCAGTCACATCGTTCCGTGCAAGCCTTGCGTGTGACTTGCGGGTACCTATTTTTGCTACCGCAGGTCGGCCGCATTGACAGTATCTCGCACACAACTCACACGCAGAAGCGCACGCAAGTCTGATTTGAACGCAGAAAAGTTTTGAATATGCTCAAAACATTTTTTGTGGGTGAGTTGCGGGCAATCACCCGCAACTCACCCGCAAGGCTTACACGGAACGATGTGACAGGGCCTTTAAGGATACAGGGACATTATTAAGCTAATTACTTCATTTACGGCTCTTTTTTGAAATGTCAGTTACAAATACAACCAGATAGCTAAGAAGATTTTTCAAGCACATCTCAATCTGTTTCAAAGGTTCTCAAACAAATCATCTGTTCTAGCTCTCCACTCACTGTATTTGTATTCAGAGGGATGCTGAAAACCGTGCTAACTTACATTGTTCCCTTTAACATATGACAACAAATTTATGTATAAATACATAAAATCCATGAACATCAGATCTACTGCTCTGGAAACACCATTTATTTCCCAATATCACTTCTAACTTTTCAATCACTTGTTTCCTTTGACAAGTAGGCCATAATTGTTTCTGAATTCTATTCTCAGATGCTAAACGTACCTCCATGGCAGTTGGTTCCTTTTTTACTTCATGCCTTTCAGCTAATGAAGTTCTTGATCCTAAAGACGAACTCCTATCCATGAATCTATCATGTGATGGTTGTACAAGTCTTTGTAATGAAGCAGATTCAACAACCGATGGGGGGGACAATCTTGCTCTGCTAAGTGAGGATCGCAAGGTACCACGGTCTTCTGTGCTGCCACTGCTGGTCCTTCGCATGGTTTGGGGGTCTAATAAAATTCCACAAGAAAATATTTCATTATATATCATACCAACAATGAATAATATTCACCTCATACAATTAAATTATTGGACATAGCTTATCTTTCAAATTCTAAATAATGTTTTTTTTAAATTTCTTTCTACAAGTTATATGATATGAAGCTTTAAGTTTTCCACTCTCAATTTGCCCTCCTAGCAAATGAGTGAATATTTTGACCTATATACCTGCATTATATTTTTGATACAAATGCAACCACAAACATGAAATGCTTACATATCAAGCACTCTTATTTGGATGAAGGGTTTTTATGACAAAAACATTCTTTGAAGTCTGTCACGGTCATTGTACTTTAGAGAGGAAAGAAATACTGGATCTCATTTCTTAATTAAGTGTACCGGTATGCCTATGGGGAGCTCATCATCAAGAATACTATTGGATGGTTCTACAAATGTTCAAACTTCTTTTTCCCCTTTTCTAAGATTTGTTCTCGAGCATTTCACAAGCTCTTAATTGCAGCGCAGTAGAATATATGTACATAGTTTTTGCGCTATATAAATCAGTATATTATTCAAACCTACTCTGGTCTGGCCAATATCTCTGATGCTTCCTCCTATCCTCAGAGAATGCATGCTTCTCAATCTCCATGGATTCCTTCGTAATATTGACCTTAGCAGCTGAGGTCAAATAAAGGTAAAGGGTTGCGCCAGACGACGTGATTCCATTGGCTGAAAGAGTCTCGGTGTCTTTTGCTATGCGACCACCAATAAGCCAGTTCTGAACTTGCGTTGGAAGATCGTAAGTCAGACAAGTCTGTAGTTTATGACATATAAAAGATCCAGCAAAATGTAAAAGGTATTCCAACAAAACTGGAAAAGGACAATAATTGAATTTATCCTTTTTGCTCAGAAAAGAAAAAAATCAAAAACAGTAAAACATATTATATCTTTTTTTAATAGTCTTCTTTTTATTAGACAGTGACAGTAATAAAGAAATAGGTCTTGGCAACAATTATTTTTTTTCACACACATATACCCACAAGATTAAGATTATAAAGTGAAATATTCTTGCAGGTACTGAAAGATTGCAAGAAAAAAAATCTAGCAATGCTAACTCTACAAACTCAATCTAAAAGAACATAATGTTTCCACTTTTCAGTTTTCCATTTTACTCACCCTTTTCTTTAGACCAGCAATTGTTATATTCGATGGCACAGACATTCTTAACTTCAATTTTGATGAATCTCGATCTTCAACTTGAACTTGAATCCTAGAAGAATAAATCAATATGAACATTGATGAAATAAACTCATTTTGAAAATTGCAAATATTATATTATTTGCTCATAAAAGTGTCACAATTGGTTTGATGAATAACACTGTTTTCTCAATATGGGTATTTAATTAAGTTAATTCTGAATAATGTCTAAATGTTCCTAGGCTCTAATTCATATACCTATTCACACTATCGACTTTTGAAAAGTATAGACAGTGCTCAGGAAATCTCATACTAACACATACATGGGCTCATGTGAATGTAAAACTAAATTGATCTATTTATATCCATCACCTGCCTGCTGTATTGCCTCTTACCATGAATTGAACAAAATAGTTTCTGTTTCTATTTCAGCGATACACACTATATAAGCCTTCTACAACATATATAACATCACTGTTGATCGCGAGTCTTTACCTCTCCTTTGCAATGGTATGACTACCCAAAGCTTTCCAAGTTTTTACTAACTTCTGCAAAACTATTTCCCCATGACTGCTCCAGAGAGTTCATTAATCTAATCCAATTACAGTGAATTACAAATAAAGCTCATTTAAAAAAAAAAAACATGACAAATCTATCTAAATAATTCTTTTATGTCTTTATTGAAACAGGAGAGAATATTTGCACAAATAGTGTTATGAGATTTTTTTTTGTTAAATGCAAGTATGTCTTACGATATATCACTGCTTGACGGTACGGTATTTCCTGCTGTTTCAACCAGGATGCTGAGTTTGGGTTGAAGGTTGGCAAGATTCTTAGCCCATATTTCAGAATTCATGACATCACCGGCCTGTATTGAGGTTTTCAAAAGCTCTACCATGGTATCTGTAAATAAACAAATTATTACGGTTGTTTATTTCAATAGGGGGTGCAAACTGACGAACACTTCGCGTGGTCTCTCATTGACTGTGTGTTATTAAATAAATAGTCTTAAAAATATACATTTTGATATGACCATCAATAATACAGAGAATGAACAAGCCTATATTTTAATTCATGCAGAGAAATTAAAATGTTTTTGAGAGAAAAGTACTTGTATTGCTACTTGATATCTTAACTAGTGTGGCATGAATTTATTAAGTACCGGTAGTGAATTAGTGTTTTATCATTCAAGTGGGCTTATATTACAAGACTACATTGCTTAGAATGCTGCATTATGCTGGCCAGATGTGAAAAGTTGAGGATTTGAGTTGGCGCTATTAAGGGTAAAGTTGACCCTGACAAAAGGTTTATTGTAAAAATAACAGAAAAAAATAATAAAAATATTGGCGAAGGTTGGAGGAAAATAAAGAAGTTATTAGAATTTTTATTATTTGATTTGTGACGTCATATGCGAGCAGCTTCCCTACATATCATATAGTAAAAAATCAATGAAATATCATTTTCTCAGGAAATTGAAAACGGTTTTTATTGCACCTTTAGTATATCAACAGACAAATCATATTACACCTGTTCCTAAAAAATATAAAATGATAAGTCATCATGAACCATCAAAAATTGAAATTTATGTATTTTACATTACATAACATATATGGGACAGATGCTCGTTTATGACATTAAAAATCCAAAATTTAGAGTTCTAATATTAAACTTTCTTAATCTTTAATGGATTTTCCTCAAACCTTCATCAATATTTTTCATAATTTTTTTTCAGTTATTTTTACAACAAACTGTTCTTCAGAGTGAACTTCCCCTTAAGGCAAGTAGTTCATTTCTGCTTTAAAGTGATGGGACAAACTATCATTTCTGAGGTGATTTAGATGCTTTCCAAGCAAAGCCAAGGAACTATATATGTACCTCCATTTACTGCCAAAGAAGTACATTTTATTTCATGAAACTAAGAGATAACGATATATTCCACATCTGAAACATTTTAATCGAAGAAAGGAAAGGTAGACACATTTCTGAAAATATACTCCTTATTTATTTACAATCACTTCTAAAGTGATTATTCCACTTTAAAGTACCCATATTAGTGTAAAACAAGCATAGCAACAAAATTCCCAAATCAAAGGATATAAGTTTAACTTACGAATATCAATGTCCTCTGCTCCATTTTCAGTGGGAGCGACTGTAGGAACTCTGTCGTTCTCCTTGCTGGTTACTTTCTTTTTGGTTGTTGCTCCTCCTCCTCCTCCTCTCTGGAGACCTGGAAACCTAGCTGCCATTGGAGCTGCTCCTCGTTTACCTGAAGAAGAAAAGGAAGGAGAGAGAGAGAGGGAGGGAGGGGGAAGGAGAGGGTAAGGGAGAAGGGTAAGCGGTGAGGGTAAAGGGTGAGGGAAAGGGGTAAAAGGTAAGGAAAAGGGAGTTCAAGAAATTTGTTGCACTCATGATGATCAAGCATAACGTTAACCCAGAAACTTCACTGATGCATAGATGTTTAGCTTCAGTGTGCCCTCTCTTACTCAGCATTCATATCTAGACATATTATACAGCAAAGTTTCAATGGAATGCACTCTGTTCCTCAGATAGGAAGTTAAGTATAAGTCCTTGTAGAGAAAATTACAACCACTGATACTAACCTGCAAAACTGATTTTGTACTCCAGAGCGGAATAGTCAAATCAGAATACCTCATTGCACTTATCTGGAATAACATGAATCCATAATAAATTTACGCATGTTCTACAGACTGACAATGTCTGATCATTCTATTGCAATACGAGTGACAAGAGTTCAGATTAGAAGATGCATTTCCATTACAGTCATCTGTTCAAAACATAAACTATGTACATGTATTTGATGAAAGCACTCACATGAATTGCTGATTCTTAATACCGAAATTAACTGAATGTTGATCATATTCAACAGTAAAAAAAAAAACAAAAAAAAAACAGTTACATAGACAAAAAAATCATACGCTGTACGAGCTGTATGATGAATACATACATCCATCACAGAGGCAAACTCTAGAGCTACCGTATCGAAGTTCTGTTCAACTCATTATGCACTGCCTTCATTCACATTCTACATGTTTATGTTACAACACAAAACTGTATAAGCAAAAACCTTTCTTGATGAATTGACAATCAGCACTTCACATTTATTTTAGTGTAATTCATAAAAGCAAAAACATCAAAGATTTTCCCCTTCCATATTCGAAAGTGTAGTATTTTGTATTGGTCACTCATCACTTTCACTTCCTGCATAGATCTTAAAATACTGCTCGATATGTTTAATATTCACTGGGTATATCGTTTGAGTTTTTTGTCTGCTCAAATATTGTTTCATGAGAGTATTAAAAAATATTGATTGAATGGATTTTAACGCAATCTCTTTTTCATAAAAACAAAACATGGAAAGCTCTTTCATATTTTATAAAGGATGTTATTATAATATTACTAGCAGTCATTCTATGAGTAATAGTAATGGTGCCAATAGACTACTGCATAGTAGTAGCAATGGTAGCAGCAGTAGTGACAGTAGTAAAAAGAGTGATATAGTTGTGATCAACCTCCAAAGAGTTTATTTTTCATGATTATGTTTGTTTAGGCTACTTATTGCAGTAATTCCAAAAAATCAGTTCACTGGAAGCTATACTGGGATGAAGTAAATGAATGAAACATTGAAATTGAAAATTAAAGAAGTAGTAGAGTTAACAATATCAAAGTTATTGAAGTAAATAACATTCATATATATGTACTGGATGGCTGATTTTGAACACATCTGAATACATATTATATAAAACTACAAAAAACATTTTAACCCTACAATTGACTTACTTGTCATTCTAATCTGCCCTTGGGCATTGACAGCACCAAGTATCAATTGGAATTGCTGTCCTTCTCCTGTATTGTTAAACAGCATCAAATGGTGGCTACCGTCTCTACTCAAAACAAACTCAAACTGCTGTGCTGTGTGATTCAGAACAGATATTTCTTCTAAATTTTCATTGATGATCGGTTGAGATCTTGGCTGAAAGAGCAAAGGCAACAAAATGAGAAATTACTTTCAAAATACAGTTTAGGTTCATATCAAGGGAATTAACCCACCCAAGATTTTGTACGCTGATACTGTGACCATTTAAACACCTTTGAGAAAGTTTGAGTGCAAGTATACAATACTTGTTCATCTTTAATAATGAGAGTTTGCAAATTTTGAAGCTATTTTCTTTATCGATTTAGAATAATGTATGAATCACCATTATCTTCTAAAAATCATTTGTAACTAGACTTTTTTAAATTATATTTCATTCATTTTTATTTTATCTATTTATTCTTTTATTTGGACCGATGAACATCAATTTCTCGTGCATAAGAAGCTGGTCTTTTGCTTGAGAAAAGTAAAAGGCAGCCTTCTCAAAATATGTCAATCAAACACGCCTGATCATTCATTGAAAGATTCAACCTATCGCCCTCCCCTTTTGTCTCTAACTCAATCAATTAACATACTTACTCTGTCATCATTGTGCACAATACGGATGGAATAGCCCCCATGCTTGTGATTTACAAGCTGTAGTTTGACCGGGGCATTAAGAAGGCCCCCATCATGAGTGTTTTTAGCCGATTGGCTTCCTTTAGGATCTCGCCTCCCAGTGAGGTCCCTCGTCGGATAGCTGCTCAAGAAGCCCCTTCCAGAGAGAACGACAGTGATTCCAGATGCGTGGCCTCGTGAAAGACTTGATTGCATTATACAGTAATCAGTATTGGAGGTGGATTAGGGTGTTATCATCAAATTGGCAACTTTTTTGCAATGCCTTTTCTTTAGCTACGTTTTCCTCTGTTTATTTTGGGGGGTCTAGCTTTAAAAAAATTAATGTCTCTGATATGACAACTTATTTCTAATAAATATATGAATGAAAATTCAAAAGATAGTGTAATAATCCCTTCGCACAATGACAAGATAAAAAGTGAGATCTTAAATGGGATATGTCACATTTATATTGGTTTTAAATCTAAATATGAAGAGAGGGATGAAAAGGAAAAGAGGGACAGTGTATCACATCTGATTTCCACAAGGATCCCTGATAGAAATGTCTTGTTGGTAGATGAGGTGTTTGTAATATGGTGAGTTGCAGCAATCAAATGTTTGAAACCTGCAAAGACATCAATATGAAAAAAATTGATTATAAAATTTTGTGAAAGAAATCTGATCTGAGAATGGACTATGGGGCATCAGAATTCACCACAATCTCAAGCAGGTCATAAAATCGATTTACATGTATATGGTTAGAGCAATCAAAATCCTTCAATTTGTTCAGCAAGCAAGCGACACTCCCTCTACCATGTTGTCACATCTGGAAACACGAAGGTTGAATAATATCATTGTGGGAACTACTGCAGTGGAGTATCTATCTAGCCAATTTTGTTTTAAATAATTTTCTTCTCAGGATTAAAAATGAATAAATTAAGTTTGTCTCATGATGTTAAATCACATGGTGCACCAGAGCTCACATTTGTTTGTCCCTTTGAACATACCCTGAGAAAATTTACCGAATATTACACGATTCAAAGATAGAATTCAAATTTGATATATATTTCTTTTAGAAATAAAAGTCTTTAAAATCGAGGTTGTGCTATCTGAGTCATCTGAAAAATGCAAAACACAGATGAGAACATGTTAGCAAATCAATCATTGCTTGGAAAATGACTTGTCTACAGATGCCTTTTTTTGGGGTGCAAATTACTGCTCTCCTAACTGAATCATTCAGCATGTTTTGTTTATTTATAAAAACACTTGGGTGGTTATATTTTCTATTTTGTTCGAATTCAAGAAGTGATCTGCTACGACTGGAAAACCGCCAAAGACATCACATAAAAATTTTTCGATCAGCTTGCTGAATACCGGAAATGGAATGATAAAAAACAACACCATGACAAACATAGATGTGAAACTCACTCAAAATTCTACCATGCTTAATTTATGACAGGCCCGTCTTACAAAGAGTTACGACAGATCCGATCAATCGCAACTATGGACGGCCAGCAACGTCAACATCTATTTGTTCAAAATATTTTTTAGCTATGATGTATATTCATGAATTCATTGTTTTTCTTGAAAATTCACTGCACTTCTCTTTGCATACAAAGGATATTGACACATTGTGCAAATTTTTTGTAGAAAAAATTATGACACTGATGAATTTCCATAGAGTTACGATTGATTGGATCAATCGTAACTCTTTGTAAGATTGATTGCAACTAAAAAAATCTAGCGTAACTACCAATCAACAGCACGCATTTGGGACTTGCGATTGATTTTTTTACTTGCGTTTACACGCAACTCTTTCGGCAACAGACCCCTGTATTATTTTCACACCTGATAATATAACACCAACTCATGGTTCCCTGCCGAGAAAAGTTACTGATATTTGAACTTTGCCTTAATTTATTCCTTGGTCATTGGGACATCGTATTGGAGGTCAACTTGGGATTTCAAAACCACCATACAAAGCCCTTCTTTATTTATTTTTTTGCTTATCTTTAGTTTTGGTGAATCCCCCGAAGTGCATGTCACTATTCCAATTCATGTGTGCATACCCTAGAACGATGTGAAGGATGCAATCAACCTGTGTTTTATTGGATTAATTTACAGATTTCACATCAAAATTTATTTTGATATTTGGGAAGTGGTCTGGAAGCATTATAATTGCCAGGATCCAAAACATTTTTTCAAAATCTTGGGAACTAAAGGTAAATGTAAAAAAATAAATTCTTAGCCCATATCCTGAACTATAAATTTATTGATTAATAACTGTTACACACATTCATTTGATATCATTCTATCATTTCATCTTGACTGTGAATGTGATCATTCAGTTTATCCGAGGCATATTTTTCCACGAGGCCTGGCCAAGCTCCAGCTCAGCTCAGCTCTGCCTGATGGAGTGGTGGCAAACCTGATTTTAGATATTTTTACTTGAACATTGAAATAAAATATAATAGCATAAGAAAACTAATTCAGCCTCGCCGGTCCAAGGCACTTGATACTAGATAACTATATGGAGGTATTAGTAATACCACCTGGGAATACCACAGGAAAAAGAAACAAAATCGTGAACCATTATTTCAATTCAGCATGCGCATGGCGGTTTGGGAAGACATGGTCAGTCATAATTTCAACTCTTGATGAGTTAAAATGCAATGCCAAAAGTTCAAAACTAAAAGTGCATGCAACCTTCGCCTGCTACAGTCTCACGTCAGTTACAGTACACATTGCTGCTTTGCTGGTACTTACTTTGGCTTTGCCACCAAATTATAGATCTATCAGTATCAAGTATCAAATTAAAACAATTTAAAAGCAAGCTAACATGACTGATTAGAGGTAGCTGCCGCCTTCCTGCATTGCCGAACTAAATAAGGCTACTGGGTCATTCTCAGAAAAATGCTACAATTGATGGGGGAAAAAATCGTAAAAATTAAGTCTACAGAATGGGTTGAAAAATAGATATTGTGAAAGTACCATGTATGAGAAAGTGGCAACAGAAAAGGGGCAAGTCGCTGTTGCGTCAATTTGAAGTACTGACCGGATTAACTCGAGCACTGTATATCAATGTTACGGAGGTTAATCGTTTGCATTGCTCACTTATGTTACTCAATTAAATCACTTTTGAAATGATTAAATAGAAATGCGCACCATTTAGATTCAGTGTGGTATCAACAATTTTATTTACTGAAGCCAAAATGTTTGCAAGATAGAAAAAATATTCAATATTGTTTTTCAGAAGCAGGATTTTACCAAATAACATTTAACTAAAAGTACCATAAAAAATATTGCAATCTTTCGTTCAGTTTATTGTTCATAATTTGAATGAGGCAACCTTAACATAACTTTCATCTATAACCTGAGATCCTAAGCAATGCATGACCTATGCTGGGAATCCAAAGATAGTTTACCATTAAATCCTCTCGATGGCATTTAACCATGTCAACCTTCGTTACGGAAGTTAAAATCAAGTTACAAATTGCAATACTTATTTTGTTAGCTTAAGAACATCCATATTCTCTTGGCTTGCTTCGCGAACGAAGATTTATAAAGGCAGTCCACGTCGACTGCAGGCACGCATGTGACTCACAAGGCCGATACGTGATAGACAGGCCCGGCCACAGCGGCCGCAGTCAAAAGTCACGTTTGGTGTGGCTGCTGAGGCTTCGCGATTCTTTCTGCGGCGACGTTTCTCCCTCAGGTGATCTTTTCGGGATTCCTCGAAAGAAGAGGCAGCCTGATGGACTATATGTCGCCAGCTAGCACGGTCAGCAGCCAGAGTAGACCACTGGCAATGATCGATATGGCATGTACCGAGGGACTTCTTCAGGATGTCCTTGAAGCGTTTCTTTGGAGCCCCTCTGTCACGATTGCCAGTAGAAAGTTCGCCGTACAGGGCTATCTTGGGCAGGCGATGGTCTTCCATTCTTGAGATGTGTCCTGCCCAACGGAGCTGAGTCTTCAGCAGCAGCAGCTGAACATCCATATTAATGTATTGGTATAACATTTTTCATTTATTTATTGAAGATGAATGTGGAACGCATTGCTTAATTTTCCCATCCCCCCCCCCATTTTTTTTAAATGTTAAAAACAGAACAGGAAAAGGACAACTGTCATTTTTGTTGTCGTTCTTGTTCACAGTTGGAATGAGAAAACCGAATAATCGGGCCACAAAATTGTAGTTCATCTTAAAAGTTTCTGGCCCTAAGTAATCATAAGCAAGATCCTAAGCAATGCATGACCAATTCTGGTAATCCCAGGATACTTTACCATCAAATCCTCAAGTGACATTTACCCTTATCAATCTTCGTTACGGAAGTTAAATTAAGTTACAAATTGTAGTATTTATTTGTTAGCTTAGGAAAATCCATATTTAGGTATTCGTATAACCTTTTTCAATAAATAAAGATAAATGTGGAACGCATAGCTTAATTTGCTACCCCTCCCCCAAAAAAGAAAATGTGAAAAACATAACAGGAAACGGAAACTGTAATTTTATTGTCGTTCTTGTTCAAAGTTGGAATGAGAAAACTGAATAACCGGGCCACAGAATTGCAGTTCATCTATAATTTTCTGGCAATAAACAAAATATAGCAATCGCAGTCCCGTAACCAGGATGAGTTCTCTGGGTTACGAGGAATCCCGCCGCTTGCCAAAAGCCAAAATAAAGATAGAAAAAAAAGAAGAAAAAACATTAAAAAAAGGACATGGGGAAATGAATAATAAAAAAGTAAGGTGAATGAAACATAAGGCTAAAAATTCACAAATACATAAATTATTAACGGAATCTATATGATCTAATCGCGATTTATTTTTATTATTTTGTTTCATCGAGATACACAATTACGCATCCTGTTCGTGATTTAAAAAAATGACGAATAGCCAAAATGTTTGATTATCGAAGTACGTATTTTATTTATAAATTCCAACAAACCGTGAGTGTTTAAAATACCCCTTTCCATGTTTTCATGTCAGTAGGCTTATATCGATTATTTCAACGCTTTTCATGCGCAGTAAAGGGGTCAACCAGGCTGAAAATATGATCTGAACAGATAATAATCAGACAAACAAAATACTGCAAAATCGAAAATCAAAATCGAACAAGGAATAACGAAGTTATGGCATTTTAAAGATTTGCATTATTTTAGTGACACAGTTTGGTCTATGCATATCTTCATGAATATTAAGAGTTGATTGATGGTGTACATACATGTACGTGTAATCCCCACTTGTTCTTATGTATCATATTGCATGAAATTATTTTTTATTCAATTTATATCCTCTTTATTTGAAAGTGTGCTTAAATGTCTGGTTTTCATATTGGAATGACACATATTTTCAGCTCGCGCTTCGCACACACTGCGCATTATTTCCTTAGCAAGACATCCATCCTTTTTATGATTACAACAAGTTAGTAGAATGTCCCGTCTTGGGGACTAAACCTCAAAAAGCGCGCGTTTTACCTTTGCAATAATTGTTTATTGGATATATCTTGTTCTCAAATTAAAACGTCAAAAAATTATTGTTTTCAGATCCAAAAAAATCAGTCGTGTCAATAGAGATACCCATTATTGTAATTGGTACAAAGAGTGTTTAGAATGTCAAGCTTTCAGTCAGAATACGAAAAAAATCAGCTTGCACTTTGAACTCGCATTAATAGTTTATTCAGATAACATCCTGATCATTTTTACAAAAAATGCTAGAATTTCAAGTTTTCAGGTTAAACTATACACAAGTTTTAGCTCGCGCTTTGCGCTCACATTTTTGATCGATGATACATTAATCCTCCTCATGAGTCATTGCAAACAGTTTTTCTTTCTCTTTAAGCTTATTTTTTCTCCTTCCCATCCTCTACACCATTTCTGCCGACTTCAGCATTAGACAAAGCCATGTCACCTGTTCTGGAACTAGAATCGTACTGTCAATCTCAGCAAAGTACAGCAGAGAAGTGTATTAACTTCCGTAACAGTAATTGTTACGGAAGTTAATGCGCTTTATATAGCAAAGGAAGTTAGAAATTTTAAGTTCTAAAGAAGATGCCAATATTCAAAATTTGTAGTATGAATCATTTAAAATTCCAAAAACATTAAATATCATATTTAATTCTCGGGAAATTGTTTTCGCTGGCAATTTTCCCTCTTTTCAAAGTGATGTTGAAAATAAGGTGTGTAATAATAATTTGACAATGATGAATAGCTATGATTTTTATGGGTACCTAGGTGGAGGGTACCTTATATGATTTATATCTGTATGATCCAGAGTGATTAAGTAAAGCACAAATTTGTAGCATATTCAAGAAAAAAAGTTACGGAAGTTAATGCGTTACGGAAGTTAATGTCTTTATGCTTTATGGTCCAACGTGGTCCTTATTTAGCAGCCCTAACTTTGAAAATTGTATTTATCATGAAAGGTGTCTCTTATCCTATATAATACTGAATCCCTAACAGAACTGCCAAAGTGCATATTTTCTTAAGGTGCGTTACGGATGTTAAAGCTGTATAGTCATACATTTCATTTTTTAAGAATAGTCCTTTATTTCCGTGTAATACAGGAAACACATATGATTATTCCCTATCAATTATTTATTGATGAATATCACTCTACTTGCAGACACATTATCACATAATATCATTCAGTTTGAAAGGGAGAAAAAACTTGTGGCAGTCTTCGTTACGGAGGTTAAAATGAATTTGGGACAAAGTTAAAAGTGAAATTAATCACAAACGGATCATTAAGTACTAGGATAAGCGCAGTATGTCAGACGTTTACACCAAGCTGCCCTCACCAGACATTAATGTAGGTAAGAAATACAGACTACTTAAGAAAGAGAATGATAGTAAAATCTAAAACTGACCCGAGACAGCGTCGATTCTAACAAAAAGCAAAAATAAAAGGCTTTTGTAAAAAAATTAGAGCTTTATTAGTCACTGGTTGCATATGCTTTGTGGAGCTAGTCTATTATTGTCCTTTTCTTGATAATATTTTTGTAGAAAATGTTCAGGGTTGTGAAGCTAGCGGCCATAAGATAGTCGAGACACGTTTTTTGTGAATTGTAACATTTTTTTGAGAATGACCCTACTATGCAAATAATGCAAAGTAATAATTTTATAGATTATACAGTACAGACACTGCATTATGGCATTCCATTAGCATTGCCAATGAAAAGTCTGTTTGGCTGCTTTTCCCATCCACCATGTCATTGTCATATTCATCATGAGCAATACCATTCATCATGCAGCCATCATGCCATTCAGATTTTTTGTCGACTAAACAGTTAGAATTCAACTAAACCAACAACATGCATACTTACTAATTTCCTGAAATGTGTAGATGGTGAATTACTACAGCAGAATAATTCCAAATATACACCGGAGAAAAGGGGTAGACCGTCCTATTCAAGTTATATTGGGTACCGTTATATTGCCGTTGTCAATGTACGTACTGACTCCGATCCTCCATTAATATCGCGCAGACTTCTCGAAAGTGGCCGGGGGATTCCCCGACCGACTGATAATGCATATGACGAGATGATGTCATAGGTCATGAAAAAAAAAAAGGTTGCAATTGCGACTTGATTGATAATTCAAGTAAGCCTAGACACCTACTTATGTTTCCCCTCTCTTTTTGACAAGTCCAGCCGCCCCATATATGCATGGGCGGAAATCTCTCTCCAAATGTAGGCCCGACCATGCAGGGGCGGATCAAGGATTTTTTTCCCCCGGAAAATTTGAAAAAAAAAGGTTTTCACCCAAAATGTAAAGGCATTTCGTCCAAAATGAATTTGACAAGCAAAAAAAAAAAAGGTTTTCACCCAAAATGTAAGGTCATTTAGAATATTATGATGTAAACTTTTTTCCATCATAATAGACCACAAATAGTAGCCGGGGACATTTGATATATTGTGCTCCCCCCCTTTCCAAACGGGTAGGGGGCCGCCCATGTCCCCCTCGGGGATTTCCGCCCATGCAGTTCTGCACCCTATACCCCTACCCCCAGATGCAGACCTCCTCCGGCATATATTACTAAGTGTGTGAAATTGTGCGCCTCCCTTGATTTTTGTATAGTATCCGTGCTATGCAAATTGCTATAATTAGACTTTAAATAATTAATATTCAATCCTAGCCTTATTATTAGTATTCGGTCTAAATTTTAATTGCCATTAAGAATTTGAACTTATTGATTATTTTTTTCTGATTATATACAAGAGAGTTTTCTGCATTAGTTAAGTTTGTATTACATGTATTTGTTGAAATGTACATGTTTTCTTTGTAACTTTCTTTATTTTCATATTATATTGATTCCTCGATTTCTTATAACAAAAAATACAAGTTTGGTTATTCACCTCTAAGTTCATTTAAAATTATATATTCAATTTTTATGCAATAGAAATAGCATATATAAGTTATGAATTCTAACAATGCATGTGCAAGTGAAATTGACCTTGCCATAGACCTGCCCCTTTAATTCTATAAATAACACTGTGATCAGGAAATTCGAACTAGACAGGGTCTTTGATTTAACCAAGAGTCCGGTATACAGTACCTTATATGGGGTTGATGCGCAATATATTTTTTCAGCACGTCAATTAAAATAACCAATTATCCAAATCATTCCAACACAAACCAGGGCCCTGGGAACGATTTTTTTACTGGGGGTGCTGATATCAATTTGAAAAGAAAAAAAAAACTAAAAAAAACAACTAAGGTTTCACTACAAAATGGAGCTCAATTCGGTCGAGAGAAATTTGAAAAGCTAAAAAAAACCTACAATATCATGAAGGTCATTTTGGTTACATTTTTAAATTTTTACCAGAATACCTGGGGTGCTACCCCCAGCACCCCCCCCCCACTTCCCATGGCCATGACACAAACCCACATCTCGCTAACCGCTTGAAATGTGTCTAATTCCAAAATTATGTCCTCAATTTCTGTTTGAGGGAATATGCATGCGAATTCTTCAAAACAATGGAGGCGGGTAGATGCAATTAAGATCTGAAATTGGTCAAAAAGTCTATGTTTCAAGAATAATTTTGAATTTCGGACGAATTATCAAACGATGTGCCCTTAAGATACATCCTCTTAAGAATTTCCCAAGGACTGAAACATTATTATTGAAAAAAAAAAAAAAACGTTTTACAAAAGATCACATGGGTTTCAATTTCACTATACTGACAACTATACATACATCATTTCTAGCAAGAGCAAACACTTGCATGCATGCATGCGTCCATAATTTTGAGATCAGACTGTAAAACATTTTACTATACATAGGCCTAGCTCCCCATAGCTACCAGTGGCGTAGCTACGGGGGGCCTGGGGGGCACGTGCCCCCCTGAAAAAAAATTGGCAGAGCAAAAAAATATATATAAAGAAAAAAAAAAGGGGGGAAAGACAGAAGAAAAAAAGAGAAGGGGAAAGACAGAAGAAAAAAAAAGAAGAGGAAAATAAGATGAGGAAGACGAGTGAATAAAATAAAGTGAGGGGAAGACTTGCAAAAAAAACCCAAATCTTTCATGTTACTATATAAAATTTTCGCTCGCGCTTCGCGCTCGGATTGGCTGTTCGATGAGATTCATATATATCTTGCTCAATAGGGTGATATGGAGTCGCCATGTATGTTGCTGCATATATGTTCTTTATTTAAAATGTGTTTGACGTATCCTTATCAGATCAGAACTTTTATCAATAATTTTCTTCTCGCGCTTCACGCTCGCATTATAAATGTAACCCAATAAGTGTCCCGTTTTTAGGTCTAAAATCTCAATTTTCTTCCGCATGCGCTTCGCACTTGCATCAATAATTGTTTAGTTACATACCTATTTCATTTCGCATTACAAAAAGTGCTTAGAATTACCATTTTTTAGGTCTGAATGTCAAAAATGTTTAGCTTGCGCTTCGCACTCCCATACCCGGCTCCCATAATTGTAATATATGTATACCTTTGTGTATAACTATAATTAAACAGTCCTTAACAGGTCCATTTTCGATCATGCCAGAACATTTATTTAAAATTTCTGCTCGCGCTTGGCGTTCGCAGTAATTATCTAGTTACATACGCATCTTGTTCAGGATCAAAAACATTGCCCAGGATGTTAAATTTTCAGGACAAAATACATGAAAGTTTTAAAAAAATTCGCTCACATGTCGCGCTCGCACTATTTATATAGGGCTTATGAGATTATTTCATATTTTTGTTGTTTTATAAGAATAAAGCTAAGAAGTGACCGATCGCTGAAATATATAGGTGAAGATAATTTCGGGCCCACCCCTTATTGGCGAAAGTCGGATTGGTCCTTGTGACACAAAGAAAAATAATGTTGCCCCCCTGAAAAAGCAAGGACCCCCAGTTCCCCCCATGAAAAAAATCCTAGCTACGCCACTGATAGCTACATTACACAATTTTTTCTTCTTTCTTTATATATACTTTTTATCTTCAAAATTAACTTATAGATTTTACATCATTTAACTCTAAATAATAATTCATGACATGAAAGATCTGACAAGGGAGGGGGGGGGGTATTTGTAGAGAAACAATGGATTTATATTTTACAAGAAAGAGGCAACGTTTCTCATTCGCCATAATTTTTTCTTTGTCATCAAGATCGAATCTCAAATCCAATAATG
Organism: Lytechinus pictus; assembly: GCF_037042905.1. NCBI lineage: Eukaryota > Metazoa > Echinodermata > Echinoidea > Temnopleuroida > Toxopneustidae > Lytechinus > Lytechinus pictus. The sequence goes on from NC_087246.1 coordinate 50,518,752, forward strand.
ACAGTATAGGCTAGCTCATGCAGGGGCGGATCCAGGATTTTCCAAAGGGGGGGGGGCACATTTTTCCGAGGAAAAATTTGACAAGCAAAAAAAAAAGAGAGAGAGATTCAACCACAATTTAAGGATATTTCGTCCCAGAACAAAATTTACAAGCCAAAAAAAAAACCAATACAGGTTTTTAACAAAAAAATAAGAATATTTCGTCCCAGAAAAAAATTAACAAGCAAAAAAAAAAAAGGGGGGGGGAGTGGCACACTTCTGGCACACAACGGCATTTTTACATTACAAATTTTAATTTGCTTCTCAAAGGGGGGGGGGGGGGCACGGGCCGGCTGTGCCCCCCCCCCCCCCTTTGAGAAGCAAATGAAATTATTAAATTAATTATGGCGCTCCCTATAGGGGGGAGGGTGCAGGGAGGGGGAGTTTTGTTTCCCCCTCCCGCGCGGAGCACGAAGTTTTCGATTAAATTAATTTAACTCAAGTCGCAAAACAGAGTAGAAGACGGATATATACAAAAAGGAAATAGGCGCTATATTTCTTTCCGCGAAATTCTCTGAAATTTTAACCTGTTATTATTTGATATTTCTTAATAGATTATATATAACTCGATTAAGAAAAAACGAGCTCAAAATGTGAAAGGGATGATGCAAGCTATAGAAGAGGGACTTTTTCTTTCCCATGCTCGCGAAGCGCGGAAACCTCTGTGATTTATTTTTTGGGGAAAATGTGTAATTTCGCTCATATTAAGCGCTTCCTTTTGATTAAGAAACTTGAGAGATTTTCAAAATTTCAAATCAATGGCGCAAAACAAGACATGGATGTGCAGCGATATAAATAAGTATAATATCTTAATAATCTTACATACTTTTGCATAGCACGGCACGAATTTGATGCCTCCCCCTTTGAGCAGATACTTTGCCAAAAATTACTTGCTGAAAAGCGGAAGAAATAGCATTTGGGGACTCGGGGAGTGACGGTGATGTTTACCCGCTCCGAACAGAAGAGCCAAACTTTTGTGTCAATGAAATAATTGAAAAAAAATACTTGTCATACTCTTTACGGTGCCAGGTAAAAATGGCAGAGGTAATAATGGCAGAGGTAAAAATGGCAGAGGTAAAAAAAATCATAGGTGTTTCTTAGGTATCATTTTATCGACCTGTTTTGAAGGAGAAGTTCACCCCGACAAATGGTTTACTATAATAATAGCAAAAAAATATATTGGTGAACGTTTAAGGAAAACCCATCGAAAATTAAGAAAGTTATTATGAATCTTATTTTTTTTTCTGTGACGTCATATATAAGCAGCTGCCCCGTATTTTATGCACCAAAATGTATCCTTTTCAATTTTTGTAATCAGTGGGTCATGATTGCTAAAAAATCTTTCAGGAGCGGATGTAAAATGACTTGTATGTTGATATTCTTAAGGTACAATAAAAAAAACATTTTCATTTTTTTAAATGACATTTCATTGATGTTTTTTATTACACCATGGAGATAGACTGCTCGCAAATGACGTCACCATTAAAATATAAAATTCTAATAGCTTTTTAAATCTTTGATGGATTCCCTAAAACCCTCACCAATATTGTTTTAATCATTTTCTACTATTTTTACTATAATTTTGGGTGAATTTCCCCTTTAATGAATTAAGTACAATAATTGGGATCCAAAGTGTGCTTCAAATTTGAATATCAGAGGAGCGATTTGACGTGAGAAGGCCGTGCATGAAAGTCGATGAAAAAAAAAAATAAATACCAACTCAACTCAACTAGATTTGGTGCAGAAGATCTACAGTATGATTTTAAAATGTTACCCTTTAGTTCAACATTATAATTCTAATTTTCGTCTCAGGACATGTCTTATTAAATACACTGTACATGGGGAGACTTTTGTATTTTTTTTTGCATGGGGGTTTAAGACTGGTCATATATACCTCTGTCATTTTACCGCTGTCATTTATACCTCTGCCATTTTTACCTCTGCCATTTTCACCTTGCCATTTTTACCTCTGCCATTTTCACCTTGCCATTTTTACCTCAGCCATTTTTACCTTTGCCATTTTTACCTCTGCCATTTTTACCTCTGCCATTTTTACCTCTGCCATTTTCGCCTTTGCAATTTTTACCTCTGCCATTTTTACCTCTGCCATTTTTACCTCTGCCATTTTCGCCTTTGCCATTTTTACCTCTGCCATTTTTACACCGAGCCCTCTTTACACCCATGTATACTTTATAATTTCTGGCAAGAATATACGATTCCCACAGGCGGGAATGGGAAAAACGGAGTAGAAAAAAGGTGTGGGAAACAAAAGGGAATGGCAATTTTGATATTTTTCCCGCAAAGTTTTATATGAAGAGAGAAGAACGTCTCGTTTAGGGTTTTTATTCTTTTAACCAAAAAAGAAGGGAAAAGACAACAAAGCTATACCTTTCTACCCTTTTCTCCTTTCGCTTTTTCTTTTTCTCCTTTTCTCCTTTTTTTCTTTTTGGGAGCGTTTTTTTTTTTTTTTTTTTTTTTTTTGGGGGGGGGGGGCGACCGCCCCCCTGGCTACCCGCCTATGATGGAGCCCTTGTGACGTGAAATTTTGGCAGCACTGCAAGCAATTTCAACTCATTTAGGCTGTGACAGTGGAAGAGGATTGTCGCTCTCCAAAATATATGTAGCTATAGCTACTTCTCGCGAGAAAGTATTTTGTAAATTATTTTATTTTTTTATTTTTTGCCAAATATAAGAAACAAATCAATAGTGATTATTACAGAGCAAATCTAACATTTTTCGGAAAAATTATTATCGTCAAAACTTTGTTGGTGTCTCAAATTGTGTATCCTGCAAAAGTGATTAGAGTTCCCCATAAAAGTAATCAAATCTATAAATAAAATGTTATATACTTTTATTTGGAACTCTTCAAAAGAAAAGGTTAAGAGAAATGCTTGTATGAATAAAATAAAACGAAGGTGGTCTTGGTATGGTCCACTTGGAATCGAAAATTGAATCGCTTAAGATTTCGTGGATAAGCAAGTTGTTAGAGCAAAGCGAACGCAGTTGGAAATTTCTTTTTTAATTATTGGCTATCAAAGATTGGTGAAATTCCTTTATGTTTTGAATACAATATATCAACAAAAGATATGCATTATCTTTGTACAAAAGCAACTCTACCTAGTTTTTACCATGATTTTTTTTGTAGCTGGTCTAAGTTAAGATATATTGGTATATTTGGAGTAAAAATGAAATCATTTGAAATAACAGCAATATAACTTTTAATAAACATATGTTGGTATTTGAGAAATGGAAGCATGCAGGTATAATTAGGGTAAAAGATGTTATAAGAAATCGTCATTGGTTAGCACCAAATATTTTGAATAAATCTGTCTATTCTTCTCAGCTTTTATTTGATTTAGAATATGCTAAACTAAAAAAGACTTTCCTGTCTATTGGTTGAATAAGTTGTATAAGGAAAATTATCTACTCGATAAAAAAGTGAACGATTTTAAATTTCATTAAAAAGTGGAGTACAAATAACTCTAGATTCTCTACCTACAAGAAAGACATATTCTTTATTATGTTCGGAGGTATCTGAAGAACCAGGCCTTGTATCTGTTGGTCTAATCTTTTCTTATAACCAGTTTCCTTTAATTGGAACCATGTATTTTATTTTAAGTTGCATATTTAATTGTTGATAACAGAATTAGACAATTTAGTTTTAAATTTTTGAACAAGATTTTACCCTCAAGAGATAATTTATTTAAGTGGCATGTAGTAGAAAACAACATATGTTTGTGGAGAAGTTGATACCACTTTTCATTTCATACTGTATTGTAAATATGTTCGATTTTTTTGGAAAATTATAGAAAGGTTGGTATTTTATATTTTCAAGATAACTATTTCTATAGATGAAAAAACATTAATTATAGGTAATGATCTGCAAAATTCCAGCAATGTTCTGTGTAATCTATTTTGTATTATTGCTAAATTTATTATCTATCGAAATTATATAAAAAAGCATATTCAAAGGAAAAAATATGATGCGAATTCTTTATGGACTGAATTAAAAGCTTACTATGATTATTTATTTAGAAAGTTTATGTAAACAAACTGAAAAGCATGCAAGTTCAGAATTTTGAAAAAATGTGATATTAAAAAAATTATTGCATTATTGAAATGAATTGATTTTTTTAATTGTTTGTATATATATTTATGAACATGTTATCGTGAATAAATACCTATAAGAGGATAAAAGAAAAAAATGACAGAGCAAATACATTTCCCTTAGTTAGCTAAAAAGAAAAAACCTACAACATTTTAGTCTTTCCTCTTATCTTTTTGTTTTCATTTGTTCTTAATTTTGGCATGTTTTCTTTCTTTTTTTGTTCCTTTCCCTTTGTTCTTTTTCCTTATTATTTTCCCCGTTTTTTTAATAAGAGACAGAACCTTAAAAATATAATTTGGGGATTTTTTTTTTAATTGAAGTTCAAAAATTTTGGGGATTGTATACCCCACCCCATTGCCTCCGCCCTTCCCATCCCAGCCGCCTCAAAGTATCAGGATGTAAAAGAAGGCCACGAAGTATTTATTGGAGTTCCGATGAACAGGGACATAGGGGAGGGAATATTAAACTTACCACCCCCCCCCCCTCCACGGCCACCACAAGCCTGCCGCAAGCGGACGTGAATAAGAGATCGTAAATAACATTCCAATGGGAGCAGAGACGCCACTGACGGTATACGGACGAAGGTACACTTCCATGGCCTTATGGGTATACCACTTCCATGACGTCATATTCTTACCCAGATAAACAAGCTACGTGCAAAACTCCCACAATCTTGCTGTATAGAATTTCAAAATTTCAACCTATTTTTGTCAAAATATAACATAATTTTATATGCATATATATCATGATTATTTTTAGTAACGAAATATTAAGATTTTTAAAATGAAATTTATGTAAAATAGAAAAAATATAACAACACTTTATTACTCTCTGGTGACTTGTGGGAAGGATGATTGTTACGAATGAGGTAATTGGAGACGAGCTTTTCTATCAGCTGAACTTTAACAATAAAGGAAGTTCGAATCGGATTCGATCAACAACAAACACCACCGGATTCTCTTCTTTGGAAACGTATTTTTTGCCAACATTTTGCTTCAAAGTCATATGTTCCATATTGTCAAAGGAATACTGTTACAGTTAAGAACACGTTCGAGTAATTTTGAGTGCCATTTGAGGAGCTCGAGTGAAGATTTTGTCATTTTGGGGATTCTTCTGTGGGATCGTCGTTTAATTTAGCGCGTCATTCCCGTTTGTTTCCTTCCGTAATCTAATTTCAATGGCTTGTTGTGGAGAAGGCGAATGGAAATCATCATTAGACAATCAGAGTGCTGTCGTTTTTAGAATGAGATTGAGTCATCAAATACCCCATAACTGTGAAAAGCACTGTAAATTAAACATTCTAAGTAGTTTTCCAAGAAAAAGTTGTTAAAAAAAGGTGCATCCAGGTTTTGTGCATGATTGAAATTCGGCCTGATCTGTTCAAATATCTCATCAGTCATCAGAGACAGAGTGTAATTTGCACATGAAGATCTAAGTAGCTAATTTGTAGAAGGATAACCGTATACATGTAATTGATGTGCAAAAACAAGGTTTGGACTACCAGTAGGCTATCACTCAAAACTTGCCGACCGTTGCATCGAGGAATATAATTGTTACCGTATTTCATCAAGTTTGCTTGTGCTCTTGATTCATAATCCAGCCACATCGTTTAAAATTGGCACTTGGTCTTAGACTTAGCAGTTGCAGTGTAGAGAATTGCCAGAGTCAAAAGAGAGTAACTTGCTTTTTCCAGCTACAAAAAAAAGAAGAGAAAATAGTGCAGCTCAACGAATATATTTCCAAATTTGTCAGAATTGTGAACACTTTGCAGATAGACCAAGATGAAGCTTCTTGAGAATCCCAAATTGGAAGCCATCAGTGAAGCTCTGGCCATGGAAACTGGAGAATCCAGGATTCTTGGAAAGTATGTGTGAACAATGAAGAGTCTTTTTTTTTATAGACCCAGTCAGCATGATTTTTACCCGAATTTGATTTAGGATGGGGGCTCCATTTTCTGGACACTTAATCAAATAAAAACATCATCTCTTGCTCTTGATTTTTATCAAACTTGGTGCATTCAGTTACAAAAAATAATTGTGAAAATTTGTGCTTTGTAATATTGTCTGAAGTCTGAACTCTAATTATTTCGAATCGTTTAATGAATATTGATCACATGGTTCCTGAAAGTACCGTTTTGTTCGGTCAGACGACCCGTCCAGACAGACAACAACTGGGCACTAGCGTACCTACGGGGGGGGGGGGGCAGAGGGGGCAGACTGCCCCCCCCCTGACGAGTCACAACCCATGCAAGGGACATCCCTGCCCCCCCCCCCCCTGACGATTCTTGAAAACTTTTTTTTTTTTTCCTTTTTTTTTCTGGTACGAAATCCTTTATTTGTGGTTGAAGACCTTTTTTTTTTTTTGCTTGTCAAATTTTTTGGCGGACGAGATCCTTTATTTGTGGTTGAAGACCTTTTTTTTTTGCTTGTCAAATTTTTTGGCGGGCGAATTTGCCCCCCCCTGTGGAAAATCCTAGGTACACCACTGCAACTGGGTATAAATGATATTTTAATGTCTGTAACATTCCATAGAAGTTTCAGTCAATCTGTTTTTCCTTATTTCAAAGAGTAAATGTGCCAAAATCACACCCAAATTTAGAGCAAAATTGATAAATTTCTCTAAAAGAAACTACTAAGCAATTTATAATGTAATTGAAAGTATAGAACAGGTCCTGTCCAGTGCTACATCTATTCTTTGATAGTTCTTTGATCTAGTTCCAATTTATAAAGCACTACAGTTTACAATGTCCACACACAAAAAAAATGGTAGTAATAAAGAAATTGAATTACAGGAAAGTGAAGAGTGTTCCTACATGAATTTTTTTTTTGAAATTTTCTTGGCGATTTGTTCGTATTGGCTTTCAGGGTTGGCAGATACATGTAAATGAATGAAGCAATGGTACTGTAGATCAACTTTCAAGTCAGGACTACCAGGAGTATTTTGAATATTAGACAAGTATTGAAGCAAGCCACCGACAATACAGACATCACAATACTTGTCAATCTTTCATTTGTTTTTCTGCCTTAAAATTTCATATAATTTTTCTATCATGTTATTGATTCTATCCATGCACAGCACTAAGCAATTTTTACTTTTCTTCAGGGTGGAAAGTTACTCCTGTAAGATGGCTGGTCAGGACAAACGTCTTTTCAAGCTTCTGAGCCAGGAGAATGGTCACTCTCCTAGTGAGTTACAGGCCCTCTCACCTCCTCAGAGTACATTGACAGTCCAGCACCCAAACATCGTCAGCCGTAGCAGTGGGGACGAAGCAGGGGGACCCCTGTGCCATACCTGTAGCAGGAAGATGATCTTCTATCTGATCTCGACGCTCAATGCTGCATTTCACCCCGATTATGATTTTAGGTAGATGCTACTAGAATAAATAATTGCACTAGTATATATAGAGACACTATGTAATAGTTGAATTAGGAAGCTAGGTTTAACCAGAGATCCATTTACATTAATATGTTCTGTAATCGTCCCAGTGAGTCAACTTGTCTTTTATATAGATGTAATGGAAAATTTGAAATTTCAAGTAATGGATTCATGATTTATTTTTATTTTTTTTGTTTTTTTTGGTTAGAGACAGCTGGATGTGCATTTTTTTTTTCTTGGAAGGAGATAGGGGATGGGATGGAGTGGATGATGTTCTCCCTCAACAGCAGCTCATTGCAATTCCTTCCCAATCTCTGTTATGTGGTTGTAAAGTGTTGAGTATCATAAAGTAAAGGTTTGGGGAATGGATATGATAGTGTAGTGTGGTACAAATACTTCAAAAAACATTTTAAAGACAGTGTTCTGGGGAACTCTGAGTTGAAATACATGTATATTTAGGTTAGTCTTCTTAAGTTCGAATTATATGCTCGTACATGTAATTCTATGCCAATTTTTTTATTTTATTGATAGTGATGCAAAGAGTGATGAGTTCAGTCGAGAGCCAAGCTTGGACTGGACTGTGAATGCAGTAGATGGCAATCTGTTCTCTGCTGGCGGGGAGCTCTACACTACTCAGATCAGGCCAAAGCTCTGGGCTGCCATCAATGATGAAATCAGTGCTACAGAATGTGAGATCTACAGGTACAAAAACTTTCCAATGTTCCCTTGCCTGAAAAATCTCTCTTTGAATATGCATCTACTCAGTGCAAATGAGGTCAGGAGCAGAGATGGATCTTACTGGATTAGACACTATAGCTTGGATGGGTCTGCCATTGTGCACAAACAATACTGTGTGACTGGAATTACCCCCCGGTCAGGAGATGTTGTACATTGTGTTTTGTTGAAATATCAGTTTCAAAGGCCAATATGAAATTCGGCAAAATATGGATTATTTCTCCCCCCTTGCCATTTCCAGATTGGAGATTCATTGTTAGTCTATTTCATAGAGTTCTCTAAATTTATTGTACATTGGCCCAGTAAATTGTTGGCATTTCAAGGTTAGTATTTTCTAGAGATTGTGGCAGTCGAGATTTAAGAAAATTAGATACATTTATGCTCATTGAATTTATATGAAAAATGAAAACTGACAACAAAACCTGCTGAATTACATACAGTGAATGTGTAATTTTTTCTCTCTATACAGCTACAACCCAGACCTTTCTTCTGATCCTTTTGGAGAAGAAGGTGTCCTGTGGTCATTCAATTACTTCTTCTACAACAAGAAACTGAAAAGGATTCTCTTCTTCACTTGCAGGGCTACAAGGTCAGTGATAAGCTACTGTATCAATGAAAGTACTTTTGATAATTCATGAAAGAGATCCACAAGTGGCATGAGATCATCAACATGCTTTGTGGTAGAGTTTTAAAAATATTCTCATATCTGGTTGTTAACTTTTCAATAGTTTGAAGGGACACTCTTTCTTGTTTATTGACCCCCCCCCCCTTAACATGTATGTAACTCATGGAATTTTAAAAAATTCATGTCAAAACATGTTTTCCCGAAATTATTTTCGTGTTAATGTGGGAGAATATCTTATGAACGTGGTCCACTGTGAAAATATTGGCCTTGACTTCAAATACCCTCACAAGGCTCATATTCAAATTATGATTAACAAAACAGCTGGAATAGGTGGGCCAACAATTATGTGTCAAGTCCCATACATTCATTTTTGTGTGCAATGCATGTGGCTGTCAACAGATTTGTGTTTATCATTCTGGATATATAATTTATATCATAGCAAATACCTATTCTTAGGTTCATTATACAACAACTTTTTTTGTTAATTGTCAGTCATGTTGAGACAGTTTTTGTTTTCTTCACAATTCCAACTTATGACCGGTATGTGTGCTCTCCTTTGTTTTGCTTCCTGAAGGAGGGACCTTTGCCATGATTCTGGCCTCGGTCATGACCTGTCCCTGACTGTAGGTGACGATGATGATCTGTTGATGGATTCTGATGGAGACAGCCAAGAAGATGTGGATTACTATGCAGCAGAACCAGTGTACCGTGGAAGGTAAAACCAATACAAGCATATATATTCAAAATTTATTCAATACTTATCGACACTGTCATCATTTACAATTAATAGTGTTTAATTGTATTTATTTAAAATTACTTTTGTTTTATTGATTTATTTTTGAAATATGCTCTCCTAATAGAGCAATATGAAAATAAATTGTTAATACATTGTTTTTTGGGGTTTTATATCAAAATAAATTTGGTACTCTTGGTAATGGACGTAACTTACCTGGATACAGCACACCCCAGCTTTTCTCCTGGCTCAATAAGCTTATAATTGCAACTCATGATATGGTCTGGCATGATAATAAAGGACATCCTGTTCTCACTGTTTATGAATACTAATTTGATAAACATGAGGATGACTGTAACATGCCGAGTGTGTGATTGAGGTGTATCAAGTTGTTCAGTCAAGCACAGACATATTAAACACTCATCACACCCTATTCCACATTGATATTTTGTCACTTTAATTGGACTGAGTGGTCTGTAAGATGGATAAGTAGGAATGCCAGAAAAGCACAAGCCTATTGTCATCAGTCGATTGGCTCTGCCCTTTCCAGATGAAAATATATTAAATGGCAAAACAATAGCAAATATAGAAGTAGTGCAGCAGCAGGAGCAACAAAAACAATGATATTGCTTTTTGTTTTGAGGTACTTGTTTTCAGGATCTGTCATTAATGTCGTGTATCATTGCTCGAATCCCCTTTGACAACAACAATAATAATATGAGCAATGCGTCAGTTGATTACATTGTTATGTAGAGAAAATGTTTAATGCATTTTCATTTGTCAACTTCTAATGTTTTGATACATAAATCAATTCATTATTTTTTAACCTGAATGAATAATGAGTGTGTAAATTGTAAGTTCCGCTATTATGTGTTTTGTTCCTGCAGAGGGATGGAAGTGTTCTAGAGCACCGGGGTTAGAAGTCTCTTTCCTTGATGGACTGCAGTGAACGTTACCAAGCTTAGACTTCATTTCTCATCAATTACTTCATCAATTTCTAGTATTCATTCCAATGTGGATCAATAACCACATTTCTCTGCTCAAGCTACCACCCTTTTTTAAAGCCAACAATAACTTAACCCTGTGTCAGACTTTATACCCAGTCACTAATTCTACCACATATATAATCTGATGTTCAGTTATTGGTTTGCATTTGATATTTTCAGAAGGTGAGAGATGTAAAGTACTTCTGAATTCAATGCAGTCATGCAATATCAAAATTTTATCAACAGTTATTTTGATGTATTTAACCAATAGATAATTTAATGTAAAGGTGGGAAAAAAAGAATATCACAGCAACACAGAATGGGAAAGAGTGCCAATGTTTTTGAAGAGTTTATAAAAGTGGTTTTACTTAATGACATTTTTATGTTCCTGAGAGATTGGTCATTGCAATGTATTTTCTGTGATCTTGATCATCTTCACACATTTTTTTTTTTTTTTTTTGCAATCTGCTTTATGCCTGAAGATAGACCAGTGAAATTTGTGGGGTTTTACAGAATGTGATTCATCAAAGAAAATGAGTACAAATTAGCCATGCCATAATTGTCATGTGGAATTTCTGTTATGCTTTGCAAAAGTGGTAACCATTTTTTCTGAAAACATTGAAAAAAAAAAGTGGTGGTTAAATTGCTTTTTAAAATTTTGGAGAGAGAAATTATATACCTTCGTATGGATGCCTGATGCGACATAATGGTACCAATGCTTGATCCGTGATTGATATCAGTGTCTAATTTAATTTGATGGTATTCATTACTATTCATGCCTAATTTGAGATCGTGTTTTTCATGCCCATTTTTCATACGGTATCGGAACTGTATTGGTATGATAGTTGTTGGTCAAATAAACACCAAGGATCTATTAAGTTTATCGTCAAAGGACCTTTTGCAGAGTTGCAAAAAGACTTAACTTTAAAAATCAAATGCTACTTGATTTTCCACCAATAAGAAGTGCATTTATGATTTGCATTTGATTTGTCTGTTACAAGACACTGTATTACTTAATACATGGAAACATAGTAAAAATACTGACCCCATATCAAGTAGATTATGATGCTGATGATGATCTAACATAACTTAATCTAGATATACCAAGAGACTAAAGAGAAAGAGCATCAAACCCCTTTCAAGCATGACTTCTGTTTCAGGAACATAATAATCTAGCTAAGTTAGAGTTATCCAAATGTGCGACCGATTTGGCTGTGTTACAGGGAAATTGTAAATGATTGAATAATAGAAGAATATAGAGAGATATATATTTATTCTTTTGATACTTTGTTCATGTATAGAGTTTGGATGTTTTGTACATAATTTCAGGAGTTTTCAACAGTTGTTTTTAATACTTTAGATGTGAATTGTACATACTTGTTCTACATGTCCCTGTGGATGTCTTAAGCACTTTTGTGATTTGTTTTGTATTTTTGTACCAGCATATCTGTGTTGACTGTTCTACTGTATAGAGTTTAGGTGTTTTTTCGCTTATGGATTATCTGTGTAAAGTCATGATGTACCTGATGTGGATGATTTGCATTTGGTTTGCTTTCGTGTCAAACCTTAATTTTGTTGGAAAATTTGAAGTTGGTTGTGGTGCTATAATGAGCATTTGTGCTTGGGCTAGTCTCATATACTTAAAGATCCATCTTTCTGAATGAAAATACTATTGTACACATTTATGCACCAAATAACATGGAACTTCTTTTGGCTGCTTTTGTTGGCATGCTGCATACATATTTAAAGAATTCCTTTAAAAAAATTCACACTAAGAATTTTTCGTCAGAGAAAAAAAAAATGAAAGCAACACTTTTACAATGTTTGCACAGCATTCAATTTCATGAAATGTGGGAAATACTAAATAGTAGACCAAAAAGTACACATCTAACCTTATAATGATGAAAGTTCATCTGTGTTGGACTTGGTTGAAAATAAGTAAAAGTAAATTGAGTCACTTCGGTCATCGCTGAGGAAGGCAGCAGTTTGCAGCTGAAAATTTCAAGGCAATTTCTTGAGATTTGTCTTTGTGTTTTACTCACATCTAACCTTATCATTATGGATAGGATTGTCAGTTGCAGAAAAGTACTATACCTTAATCTGCAGTTTTTTCAAGACAGATATCACATATCCAGCAAGAGCAGTCAAATTTAATCAAGCGGAGGTTATTTTTCAGGTTTTATTTCATGAAAAATTGTGATTTAGTTTAGAGTTTATTCACTTACTATGCAGTTTTAAGCAAGAGTATTAAATATTAAGGCTTGTTCTAGTTTAATACATTCATGTAAAAGTAGAATACTTTTATATTTTGAAAAGTATTTAAAAAACTTTGTATGCAATTTTAACCCCTTTAACACAAAGCTTTGTGATCAGTTGTAAAATGCCATTCATGATACATTTGATATTAAAACATTTGGTCATTATCCAATCAGAATTGCTCACAATAATTGGATTAATCACAGATCTGTGTGTTACCAGGCTCTGGTCTGTATTCTTGCCATATGCCCATACATTTTCCCCCAAACTCAATAAGTATTAATAATCTTTAATAGTTTTGACTTATCCATTGCATCAGTACCTTCCTTATTTTGTCAACAATGACCTTGCAAGTTCTATCTGCTTTTTAAGCAAACCTCTCCAAACCTTTTAATGCATTAGAAGTTAAAGAAAGCCCACTTATAGTATAGTGATTATTAAAAAAAAAAGTTATTTAATTGCAATTTTGTCAAGCTTTTTTACTGTATATAAGTAGGTATGCATGTATGTTTCATTGTAAAAAAAAAAATCAAAAAGAGGGCTGTTAAGTGAATTAAAACAAAATTGTTATAAGCAAATCAGTCTTCCATCCATTTTTTTGTGTAAAGTAAATAATGTTCAAATGAGGTAAAGAGAGGGAGGGGGTGGACGAGCAAGGAGATAGGAGAGAAGGGAAGTGAAAGGTGGGGGGTGGTGTAGATGCAGGGAAGTATATGTGGGGGGGGGGGGAGATGGTGACTACATGGATGAATCACAATATATAACAAAATGCCATCCCATTTCGGGAAGAAAAAAATTATGGATTTGTCTTTTATTCTATAACCTGAAATATTCTGATAGAAATAACAACATCCAAGAATAATCAGATTTAGATACTTTGAGAAAAGGCCAAATTGGTTCCGAAGTTATGTTAGGAGCAATCAACAATTAGAAACTGGTGTGGACTGCAAAACAGTTGTATCCAAGCACAGAATTTTTAAGAAGTTCATTCAACTTGGTCATTTAGAATGTACGTCGGCCAGATACTATTTGTCAAATTTTTTAAAGTAATGGCCCGGGCTGAAAATATATCTAAATAAATAGAGTAAAATTCACAGAGCAAAATGCTGAAAATTTCATCAAAATCGAATAACAAATAATGAAGTTATTGAATTTTAAAAGTTTATCAATATTTTGTGAAAACAGTTATATGCACATCGTCATGAATATTCATTAGGTAGGCTGATGATGTCACATCCCCCATTTTCCTTTTTCTTATGTTATTACATGAAATCATAAATGTTTCATATTTTTCATACATGTGTAAATGATATGTCTCCATTATGATGAAATGTCAATCCAATTGTTTTAGTTCTTGGTAGAAAAAATTTGAATCAACCCAATTTCATATAATAAAATACAAAAGAACAAGTGGGGGATATGACATCATCAGGCCACCTAATGAATATTAATAAAGACATGCCTAGAAGTTACTGTTTCACCGGAATAATGCAAATCTTTAAAATTCAATAACTTCGTTATTTGTAATCAGATTTTGATAAAATTTTCTACATTTTGCTTTGTGAATTTTACTTTATTTATTGAGATATAAATATCTCCAGCCTGGACCATCCCTTTAATAGTGTTACCAAAATTGGATCATTGTTCAGTGTGGGTGGGCTTTAAAAAAGATTACATAATAAGGAGTACGTGAATTCCAAATTATATCCATTTGGTCTACAAGCAGTTGGTCTATGCTGCATGGGATAAACCCATTTGGTCTACTATCAATCTGGTCTAATTGCCACTTGGTCTTGTACTCGTAGTACTCACTTGGGCTAACTCGTTTAATTGTAGAACAATCAGATACTTTGAGAAAAGGCCAAATTCCACTTTTCCTACTGCCTCCTTTTTCACACTTGCCAAATTAAAATTTAGTTTATATAACAGTTCATGTAATTAATACTAGAGTGGTCATAGACCAAGTGGGTTATATAATGGGTATACCCTTAAATAGGAATGAGACAAAATGGTGAATGTGCTAAATGACCACATTGTAGGCATTCATCCGAACTGTCCTATCGGTCCCCCCCAAAAAAAAAAAAAAAATTGATTTTTATATTTTTGCAGAAAATAAATGTACAAGTCCTACTCTACACATAAGTAAATTTTTAGACAGCAATATAAATAATTTCTGATATGTGGGGATTTTCAAGGTGATGTCATACAAATTTTTGATACGTTTTGCTTGATCATGATTGTGCGCATTGAAATCCTGGTCAGGGTTGTTGTATTTCCTATGGCGTTTATTGTATAGGGAAAATTTAAACCGCTCAAGCAGAAATTATAATCCTGTACTAGAAGCTCTTTTGAGATATCTTTTCTAATTCTTGGTTCTTGGCAAAAATAAAGATATCAATGTTAAGCACGTGTCATGTTCATTCCTACCATGTATTTGTCTAGCAATTAAAATCTTTTATGGCTTGGAACAAAAAGTGCAAGTTATAGTAAACTTTGAATTCGATTTTCTCTGAAATGGTTTTCCCAATGTCTTATCGCAATACGACGGTTCGGATGACTGCCGACATGGTCATCGACAAAATGAATGTAGACTAAATTATGGCAATTTACCAAATGACAGGAAGTGATTGGGTACACAATATGACGTACAGTTGAGGCCAAAAGTTTACATACACCCGTGGAATTCAGTGAAATTTGTTCGCTTGCCAAACATCGTAAAATTTACTATATCTTCAGAAATATAAATACTACCATGACGAATTTGGTATCAAATGAAAGAGCGTATTAAGTTCTTTCACATGATTGGGATGACATTGGGATTAAAGTATATTTTAGGTGGAATTTTCTTTGAAAAAAAGGAATATTCGGGCCAAATGTATTCTATTGTTTATTATATTTTCAAACATGAAATGTATAAATGTCAAATCTATGATTTACATTATATTTTCTATCATGATATGTCACCACTGAACAAAAAGTGTAATCTGAAATGTTTGTGTTGAGAAGTAACTAGCACAAATATAAAATGTTTTTGTCAAGTTTTTATTTTTAATTTGTCTAAAAATATGAAGATTTTGGAGGAGAAAATGACACTTTAATATTTTTCAGCTCCTGATGACAAAGCAATGTGATGAAGGGGCATGACATACTCAATTGTTTGATATCAAATTCGTCATGATAGCACAAATACTTTATAAGATACAGTAAATTATATGTTTGGCAAGTGTCAACTTTTCTTTGAATTTCCTGTGTGTATGTAAGCTTCTGACCTCAAATGTACATATTAATAAATGAAAAAAAAAAAATTGCTCAACCCACAGCCACCACCCCTCCCCCCAGATAAACCCACAACCCATAAAGCATACAAAAACAAACAAGTCCAAAGACCCGTATCAATGCAAAAAAAAGAACAAAAATACTAACATCAAATAGTTGTTTTTTTGGCTGTCATTTACATTTATTAACGAAAGCCTCACATACTCAAATATATCCAAAGCTGTAATTCTCAATTCCTGATGACTATAGAATTAGATGTATGTATCCTCATATAAGGAAAATTATTGTAATCTATTCCAAAATCTATTTTTATTTTTTTAACATAATAAATGCTGTCTTTTTAACCCTAATAAAATAAGATTTTATTACAGTAACAAGGTTTGATTAGCAAACCACAAAGTTTGAATAAATAAAGAAAAAATCAAACTAGCATAACACTGAAAATTTCATCAAAATCGGATGTAAAATAAGAAAGTTATGACATTTTAAAGTTTCGCTTATTTTTCACAAAACAGTGATATACACAACTCAGTGACATGCAAATCAGACAGACGGTGATGTCCCTCACTCACTATTTCTTCCTTTTTCCCCCTTTTTTTTAATTGTTTGAATTATTTCATTTTTTGCAGATTGAACAATAAGGACCAACTTGACTGAACCATATAGTATTAAACAATGCTAATTCCACATGTTCAGGGAGGAATTGTTATTTCACTTGAAAATGAGGAGAAAATTCGAATATTTCATATTTTTTCCTATAACTTTCTAATTTTACATCCGAGTTTGATGAAATTTTCAGTATTGTACTTGATGGATATTTCTCTCTTCGTTAAAAACAACTTTTTGTTGGGGTGGACTTGTTCTTTAATCGCAAAGGGTGATTACACATTGTCGGTACTGATGGCAGTTAATAGCGGTGTGCCCCGAAGTTTGATGCGATCAGAGCCCTTTACTACAGAGTTTGGCCAATTTGTTTAACTTGGTTACAACAAGGTTCATGCTGCTTTGTTAGGCAAGCACAATTTTAAAAGAAATTGTGTAACCCACTGAAAGCGAAATGGCCAAAACTTCATAATAAAGGGAATTGTCTGCATCAAACTTCAGGGGCGAACCACCATGAACCACCGTCTATATCTGAATGAGGATTTACTATCCCCCCCCCCCCTGATGGAAACCATTTAGTTATATAGGACCATTTACATTTCTCCTTGTTTCTAATGCAACATTACTATCCAATTGAAAGATATAACATTTCAATCTCTTTAACAGCTTGGGTGAAAAAGGCTAAAACCAAGAAAAACATTATAACACATTAAGTTTGAATAACTGCCTTCACAGAATTATCAAATTCAATTTGTATCAATATTACTGGAATTATGCTTCTATTACTTTGAAATACCATCTGTTTTGTCAATAAAATTCCTCACATATCTGAGACTGATATAGACATGCTATAATCATTCACATAAATATACTCACAAAACAATAGAAAATAAAAAAGTAATGTTGTCACAACAATTGCCTTACTGATACTACTGCTGTTCAAAATGAATCAAGCAAGGCATAGCAATACATATTCACAAACACACACCACAAGTAGTTTATCCTTCTCAGTTCATTGCATCTCAGTTTCTAAACACTGTCCAAAAATTCAAAGATCCTTCATCATTCTTCATCCATCTCCAAATTGATGTTATTTCCAAATTTGGCATAAAGCTGAGCCTTGAGATCTCCTAGTTCTCCCTTCAGAGCATCTCCTTGGCCCTCTAAGCCAGCGATCTCCTCCTCCATCCTCGTCTTAGCATCCTCTACCGACTGCTGGGCATCTTCCAGACTCTGGTTGAAGAACACCTCCCCGATCTGATACGTGGTGATGGGAGTCAAGGAAAATGAACCAAATGTCCAAAATGCACTTTTAGTTTCCTGCATCGTTTAGCAACAAACCATTTAATTATTGTTCCATGGCAATACCAAAATATAAGTCACTTCTAAAAGTTCTAATTCCATATATATTTTCTTAAAGTACAAAAACTTAGAGGAACACTCATGTAGTGAATGATCATGAGGAAGTTTGGAGTGTTGAAATGAATTGTGATTTTACACTACATATAAAGAACATTAAGTTGAAATTTTACAATGAATTCATGAAGCAAGTCAATGCTGAGGTGATTAATAGAATCAAATTTGAAGAAATAAAGATTCCAAAGGCAAGTTTGTCCAGGATTCTTCAAAATTAATCCTAGCATTCCAGCTATTATTGTTATCATAGGTACAAGCTTTTAGGTCAGACAAGAATCACCTGAACTACTTATACCTCAGTCACATTTCCCCTACTACGGCCATACGGCAAGTCGAAAACAGCCGTTTTAACATTTTTTGTACCAGCTACATATAGATGGATTGAATGAAAATGAATAGAACGGCTGTTTCCGACTCACCGCACGGCCGCCGCAGGGGAAATGTGACCGAGGTAAAAGCGTTCAATATTCTATCAAAATATCCATGACAGGAAACACATTAAAGGCCAAGTCTACCCTAGAAAAAAATGTTGATTTAAATCAATAGAGAAAAATCAAACAAGAATAATAATGAAAATTTCATCAAAATCGGATATAAAATCAGAAAGTTATGACATTTTAAAGTTTTGCTTATTTTTCACAAAATAGTTATATGCACAACTAAGTGACATGCAATTGAGAGAATCAATGATGTCCCTCACTCACTATTTCTTTTGTTTTTATTGTTTAAATTATAAAATATATATATATATCTTTTTTAAAGATTTGACAATAAGGACCAACTTGACTGAACCATAAAATGTTAAAACAATGGTTATTCCACATGTTCAAGGAGGAAGAAAACTTTGTTTCATTGAGAATGAGGATAAAATTTGAATATTTCATAAATCAGATAATAAAATACAATACCTCATTTGCATACCGACCAGGATGTGCATATAACTGTTATGTGAAATTAACAGAAACTTTAAAATGTCTTAACTTTCTTATTCTACATCTGATTTTGATGAAATTTTCAGTGCTATGCTTGTTGGATTCTGCTCTTTTTATTCAAACCAACTTTTTGTTGGTGTACTTGTCCTTTAAGCAATATCATACCTCCACACTATTGAATTTTTTTTCCAATAGGCTTTGTCTCTATGTCACAGGTATAAAGCTGACCCACTCTCAGGCACGATGTAAGACAAATCTTAATAGTTTTTTTTTTATTTTATTTTTTTATATATACAACTGTATCTAATGACTTCTGACTTAGTCTCAGTCTCAACCTTCAGATAATGTTGACACTAGAAAAGGACACAGTATACCTTTCACTCCCTGAGATGCACAATTTGTTAGTTTGGACAAAGTTTACCCCTTGACCTATTGGAGACTGGCTAATATATGTGCTACAGCATGAATTTTTCATTCACCAAGATCACAATGCCTCCGGCAACCATGTATTAGCAGAGACATAATGAAACATTAAAAAAAAAGAAGAATCTTATTTAAAAAAAGAAGTTATGAAACATGAAGGCCTGCAGTACCTTGGAGTGAAATTATTTGCATTTGCCAGCATAATGATGCCTATCATCTCCCCCATAACAAAATGCATGATGTAATCAGTGATAACTTCAGTATATACTGGCTTTCCTTACATTACCGCTAAGAACACTTTGGCAGCTTTCCTTATTTTCTATCTTACTTTTACAATTTCAACGGATTTTGGAAAGGATATGGTATGGAAGCATCATCATCTCCAAGGACCAATTCATCGCTCGCATCCTCCAGGTTCTGAAGATCTTTCTATAGTAATCAATCAAAAAAAAAATTAGGCTGGGGTGTGTCAGACATGGGCCCCATCTTACGAAGAGTTACGATTGATCCAATCAATTGTAACTCTATGGAAATCCATCAGTGTCATAATTTTTTCTACAGGAAATATGCAAATTGCCCATGGTAGCCCAAGGCAAACACTCCAAATTGTCAAGAAAAACAATGAATTTATGAATATACATCATTATCTGGAAAACCTTTTTAAGAAACATGCATTTTAGATGTGGGCGTTGCTGGCTTTCCATAATTGAGATTGATCAGATCAATTGCAACTCTTTGTAAGACCAGGCCATGGTGTCAATTACACATGACATAGCTATTGAGTTCAAAATGCAATAATACGAAGTTTATGAAGTTTACAAAGTTATGATGACATATTTCAGAAAGAAAGCCTCATAAAAAATGCACTACAAATATGAAATAAAGTTTATGACAAAAATATATTTTTAATAAATATGTATTAAAACTCACAAATATACTACCTACTGTAATTAAAAAGGAAATTAAAAGAATACCAGGTATGACAACATAAGAAGTTCTCCATTGTTAAATATCTTCAAATCTAAATAAAAAAACATCTGTTCAGTTTAGAAAGTGCTAGGTAGAATTCAGTAAAAATAAATCTTACCCCAAAAAATAGTTCTTACCCAGCCAGCTATTCTTAAAAGCTGCGTTATAAACTTATGAAAATTTATTATTCATAATAAGTACCACATAAAACCTTGTTCATGTATCAGTAAAGAGAAAATCCCTCTAGTAAGGACTCTAAGGAGGGGGTTTTAAAAAAAGTCTCCTCTTTTACAGACATAGTCTCATCAAAACAAATATCAACCAAAATAGATTAATTCAATTATTTTCCAGTCTAGTTTTTCATATACCCTGTTTGAAAAGCCGACTATAGATTTTGATATTTGAAGGGCAGGGTCATTTTTCATGTGCTTTCATGTAGCCTACACTTCTCATTTTGAAAAAAATATATTGGAAGATCCTTGGCTTAGGAAAATATTATTAAATTTGTTATACGTAGGTATCATGGTATCAAAATTTACCTTTTTATTTGCAATTTCATCCTGGATTTCTCCAAGTTTATTACTCTTCCTTGCAAACTTGTTGATCTTCTGCTGATCTTCAAATGTGACATTCACATCATCATCCTGAAAATAACAAGGAATTGAAATTTTGGTATAGAACAATCAGAGCAAATCAAGGTGGGAAAGTTGACAAGTCTGGCAAAAGTAAAGCAGAACCCAATCTCTAAAATTGAGCACATCCAGGCTTGAACCTTGGAAGAGTAATCCCTTTCAGCAGCTTCAAAGCTATCCCGGGATGAAAACATTATGTGTATCAGTGCAAGGTGCCATGGTGAGGTAATTTAAAATTTCACTTATATACATTAAAAGTGAGTGTACACCGTCCAAGTAAAAACTGACTCTTGGTTTACAGCATAAGAGACCCAACAGGAGGCTGCATCGTGCAGATGAATGGCAGTGCGGCCTCTCTAAATACAGCTGGGTTTGTTCCTATTACAACAGGTCCTGGTAGGTGATTCCAAATTTTGACAGTACGTGGGAAGAGAACTTGTATACATCAGTGGTTGCTTTCGGGATAGCATATTTAAGGATGTGATCTTGTCTTCCAATATATGTGGCAGGACAAATGGTAGGAGGAAAAGGTACAGCAACTAGGTGATGATGAATTATATGGAAGAGAGTACACTGAGCAAGAAGATGGCGTGTATAGAGACTATCCCATCCGAGTGCAGACACAAGGGCCAGGTTTGGCACGTTTTAGATGGTGTGTTTTAAAACATGTTTTAAAACACCCATTTTTTTTGCAAAAAAAAAGTGTTTTAAAACACCGCTTAGGCTTGTGTGTTGTAAATTTTGCATGGATGTGATTTTAGATTATTTTTTTTAATACTTTTATTTCTGAAGTGGTGTATTATTTTCTTCTAACTAATTAAAACACTTTTTCAACACCACTTTTTTTCTCCTCATTTTCTTTTCCCCTAATTATTCTCCCTTTTTGGGGAATGCATGCATGGGTATGCGACAAGTTTTTAAAAAACTTGCTCAAAAACGTGATTCATGTATAATAAAGCAAATTGTGAATTCTTGCCAAAATTCGTAAAGTTTCATTTTTTTGTACTTTTTGCTGATTGAAAAATTATTGCCTGTAATTTTAAAAAACTTAAAAAAACATTTTATACTGATTTTTTTCTTCTAATATAAGCATTTGATCAAAATTCTTCAATTAAAAAAATAAGCAGTTCAAGGCCTATATTTCTAGATTTAACTAAAATTGGCATAATTGATTCAAATGAAATAAAGCATATTGAAGCCCCATACACTGTAGATTCTGTCATTTTCTTCCATTGTGAAAATTCTTCTTGCCCCCCCCCCCCCTCCCCTAGATTGACAAGACTCAAAATACCCCAGGCCCAGGACTACATGTTCATGTATGAGGAATAAAACTATAAAATGGCAACTTACTTTAAAGTTTAGTGTTCTTTGTTTAGGCATTCAATTTCCATGAATTAGTAATTTTTTGGGGAAATATGAACTTTTCTGTTGGAAAGTCAGTAACAAAAATTGTAGTCATCTCTTACTTTACTTATTCCAAAAATGTATTTATTACATAAATCAGACTGTATAATAGTTTAAATGATTTACGGAAAATTGCATAATTTGTTTAAAAAAACGTTTTAAAACACTTTAAAATAATAACAAACATTATTGCAGCCGAATTAAAGTCACTGTTATTTCCCCTTTTAAGTTTATTTTTTCCCCGACGCGACGGTTTTGGTGCATTTCAGGCCAAAACAGAATAATAATCTTTTTTTTATTTTGGACAAGTTTTTTTTTAACATATTTTTATGAAATAAAGTCATAAAGACCCTATTGGCTATGGAGCCAAATGATTTCAGCGGAACAACCAACATAACAAAACAGAGACCGAAGCTTTTGGTCTAATCATAACCTTGTTCATTGATTCTTTGATTTGAATGAGTGCACCAGGGCAGTAGTAGGCAGTACCACATTTTATTTTTACAAACAAATTTGTAGATAAGTGGGACCGTCACAAAAATATTTTCTTCAATTCCACCACTAGCACAGTCCCCAACACAGATCAAATAAGATTTTCATCTAGACATACGTCAAGATAGATCTATACTTACACCACCTGTGGCTTTCTTCATTGACAATGCCATAGCTGTAATGACAAAATTAGAACTTTTAAAAGAAAAGTTTCTGGACGTGGGCCTGTCTTTCCAGCTTTCAAACTCTAACCAAGAGATGGCTCACTTCCAAATAAATATTGGGCGTGCGTCATCGCATCATGCATAGTCATTTTCTGAGACATATTTTGACCCGGGAGTTTCGGCGAAGCTCAATAATGATTTCCGCCAGCGGAATCTCGCGCTCGCAGCGTACATGTAGCATCGACCAAGAAAACTCAACGACGCCACCGCCTTACAAAATAGATAGAAATTGAAGTCAGGATTCTACACAGAATCAGAGAGAGGAATATAGTTTAATCACAGAGGGAAGTATTTTAATCTCGGGCGGCATTTATGTAAGTTCTATCTGTTTGTAGATTTTTTAAAATTCAATTTTTATGATCGATTCCGTTCGACATGCGCCATGCCATGCCATGCCCATGATCATCATGATCATGCATTCATGGACATGTCTAGACAGGAATAACCGTCGTTTCTGGGGATTTATTCAACAATTTCTGACATTTTACTGTAATCCCCATTTACCGACGGTAGGGTGTACGTGTGGGCTCGCATGTGTTCTCATTCCCTCC
This sequence comes from Lytechinus pictus, assembly GCF_037042905.1. NCBI lineage: Eukaryota > Metazoa > Echinodermata > Echinoidea > Temnopleuroida > Toxopneustidae > Lytechinus > Lytechinus pictus. The sequence continues at coordinate 50,542,531 of NC_087246.1, forward strand.
CTTTTGTCAATTCACAGTCCAAAGTTTGATGTATCATGTAATTTTACACATCGAATTTACAATCTAAGGATGTATAAACAACAAACTTTTAAAACTTGATGTTTTAACATTTAAATACTTTAAACGATATAGATGAGAAAGGCATGAAAAATATACTTTACCGATGTTTAATTGGGTTGAACACGATAAAAATGGTCAAAATGGCAGCCAAACTATAAAATATTTACAAACGAACGTCAACAACAGTAGAGGCGCTGGTCAGAAAATTGGGATCGTCCCAGTTTACAGGGACTGTCTCAGTTTATAAGGATTTCTTCACACAAGAAATCTAGGAAAGTTCATTCACCTGTCAAGTGCCGACACCAATCAAGTGTGCTAGTCAATGTAAACATATCGGGTTTCATAACAAGATTATTGGAAGACAGTAAGTCATGAAAAATAGACGGTGAACTGGGGGGAATTGAGGTCACTGAATCTATTTTTAGCACTCTCAATTCCCGTAATTGCTGTCTTTGTCCCGTAGGGGGAAGTGAAAAAAAAACGTCCCCATAAACAAGGACAGTCTCAATTTATCAAGACATGATTTGTCTTGGTTTATGAGGATATCCTCGTTTTCTGGGACAATCCCAATTTTTGGACCAGCGCCTCTACTGACAATCACGAATGTGATATCGATATTGCTCTCGATATTATACGATCTGCTCCATATGCGAACGAAACCGAAGATAAACGATACTAGTTATACTAGTACTAGTACTAGTTATAATCGCGATATATCGATTCGAGACATTAAGTTAATACGATAATGACGTCATTCAAGAAAAACTGTCAGGTCAGGTGAAAATGTCTTAGATGACAGATTTCTCAATCATCCAGAGGATTTTTTTCAATAACTCCGGCCCAAGGTATGCAATTACTTAAGTTATTTATATTTCCCTGATAATGGAAACCATGAAACTTTCAATTTTGCTTAAAAAACAGTTTTAAATCGCGATCTATAAAACGCTAGTTCACTATACATTGGCTGTAGGTACGGGGCCCCATCCCCTTCAGTCTATGTATGGTGAGTGGAGCCAACGTAGTTCAGCGGAACAACCAAAATACAGAGACTGAAGCTTTTGGTCTAGGACATGTCATACTTGTGACTTGTGTGTGTGTGTACCGGTATGAAGAATTTTGTTTGGATGAGTAGATTTCTAACTGTTAGTGTTAGACCTCTTTGACTTTGTGTGCAGCTGCAGAGCAGCAGAGGGTTACGACTAAAGTTAAGGAAGGTGATAATGATTGATATGGTAAGTTAATTTTTCCAGACATAATGTTCCCTGACTTCCCTCGAGTAGCAGCGACAGGAATACCTCGGGCGATGTTCGTGCAGGCTCCACTCCACTTCACTACCGCTACACTCTGCTCCACCTACCCGAACATCAGGACCGTGAACCATTTCGGATATACCGAGTCACAAAGGTGGGATGGCAATCATGATAATCGTAAAAATTAAACCCAAAAAATATAAAGAAAAAGATGATTGACTTGATAATATCTTACTCTACACCCGTATTTCACTCCGTTTCCATCCTCCGGTTATCCTCAAAATTGGTGCTTGATGCTATCTTTGATTTTTCTCTTTTTATTAAAAATCAAATCCACTTTTTGTTGGGGTGGACTTGCCTTTTGAATTAAAGGACTGTATTTTTTGTGCACAATTGTACCTGCTTCTTGCAGTTCTTCTTAAGGGGCTTTCACAATCGCTCTTGCGATCGTTTGCGATCATTTGGTCACAATATATGTTGCACACAATTGCAACGGTTGTAAGCAGAGTTGCACCACCAGTTGTGAAAGGGGCTCAAGTCGGACAACACTCTGACCCTAATTTCAATGTGATCTCATTCTGTGAGATGCAACTATATCTGACAGTTGTGTTTGTTTTCTTGTCCAAGGTTGTGATATTATAGACACTAGAACTTTTGACTATTTGTTTGTTTTCTCATTTGACTTTTTTACAGGATCTATTGTAAGATGGAACTTTAAATATTAGGCAGCATTAAAACTACTTAAAAACAGTTGAATTAAAAAAAAATCAGTAGAGAGTAGAGACAGTCAAAATGGCCATTTACCATAGGCATAACAACTTGCTAAAAACAGTCAAAGACCCCAACCAATTGAACATTGACTCAAACCCATTGAAATTATGATTTGAGAATGATGCTTATTTTATCTCTATTACCGTTCTGCAACATAACACAAGTTGCAAAACAAATAGATTTTAAATTATATTTTTGAAGGAAATTGAAACTGTTTGTAAAAAAAAGTCCAGTAAGAAAAAAAGAGCTATAATTTTCAAATATTAGTTCAGATTTGAAAATATTTTCCATGTTTACAATTATTATTGTCTCAAATTATTTTCTAGAATACGGTTTTACTTTGAGAGGCAAGAATATTAATAGAGGCCACAATATTAGAATTGCGGAAGAGGTTAACAGTACTCGATGTTAGTCTTAGATGGACAAAGAAAAGTGGATAGAGAGAAATGGAGAGGCATCTGGGACTCACCAAGTGATGTACCATTATAAACCTCTTCTGTAATTAACACTTTATGCAAGGCTCGACATTAGCGGTGGCCCGGGGCCACCAGAAATTCACCTCGGGCAACCATTATTGAAAAAATATTAAGTTTTGGTGGCCCGAATCGGGCAACCAATAATTTTCAGAATAGCGCAATTTTTCTCCCCATTTTGCACGCATTTATCAACTTTCTACAAACACACACAAAATTGGCCTACCGCTATAGCATTAAGTAGCTTTTATCCAGCCGGCCGCGCTGGCCGGCTGGCGTGAGCTTTGCATGCCTCAAGCAGCTGTGAGTCAGCAGCCTATATATTCAGACTCAGGGAGCTGCAATACGAAATGTTGCAGCTAAGAAATCTTCCACAGAACTGTGAAAATCCAAGTCAAAGTCACATTTTACACCAATGAAAAGCCCTTCTACAGACCTTTTTGCCAAAATCTGGTGTATCCTGATTATTTTCAAGCATTTAAAAGAGGAATCATGACCTCTCTTTTGACTCAAAAAGACCGATTTCCAAATGAAAATAATGCACATAAAAACACATAGGTGAGTACATCACAGTCCCACGTGTGCATTTGTATGTATGTTGATACTTTGTTTCTTTCGAAGCTGTGTCTTTTCTAGCCAAAAATAAACAGACAGTTACTTTCTTTCTTGTTTATAAATGACTTCTTAAACAACTCTTGAGAAAGTACATAATTTGGGAAGGCATTTCATTAATATGAAATGTGAATTTTTCCAACATTTTGGCAAATATAGGGAAGGAATTTTCTCACACTTTTTTTTGCCGTTTTATTATTTTCTTTCATTTTTTTGACAGTGGTTAAAAAACCATTTATACCCATTTATTAATTTTCAATGTTTTTCTTTATATTTTTTGGGCCACCAAACTTTAATATCAGGCCACCCAAAAAAATTATTTGAAGGTTTTGGTGGCCCGAACGGGCCACCACCAAAAAAAGTTAATGTGGAGCCTTGCTTTATGTTTTTGGTTTTGTTTGTCAAATTGACAGTTATATTATTTAAAGTTCAAAGCCACCCAGAAGAATGTTGATTTGAATAGATAGAGAAAAATCAAACAAGCATAACACTGAAAATATCATCAAAATCGGATGTAAAACAAGAAAGTTTTGACATTTTAAAATTTTCAGCATTATTGCTTGTCTGATTTTTCTCTATTGATTCAAATCAACATTTTCATGAGGTGGACTTGATCTTTAATGCGAATTGCTCAATGCTTTTGTAAAGCACTCAGAAACATCTACCTGTACATATATTATCTGAAGATAGCAGACCAGCACACAGACCTTTATGTTCTATTTTCATATAGCTCTGAAGTCATGTGTGCTAAAGTGCACAACATATTTTTACAGGCTGCGTGATGTTTGGCCACATACATGTATACCTCCCAACATCCCATGTCCATCCCATATATCTCAATGAGTAAAAAGAGTAATAGAGTTCAGATAAATTTGTTTAGTTTTCATACTACAACTCATTGTACATTTATTTACTTGCAATATTTACAACTTTAACAGGTTTGTACAGTATGACATTGCTGGGTTTTTTTTTTGCAGGAGTTTCTTCATTTTATCCATGAAGATAAATTAACATGTTCACATAGTAACAAAAATATAAATGAATATATTTTATATGTTACAATTGAAGAGATGAATAATACTGGCAAAGACTGATAATTAAATTATACATAAAACATGTGATATATTTAGTTCAATAAAATACAGGGGCCAGCTATTATAAGCACAAAAGTGCTTGAAGCAATAGCAGCCAATGTAGATCATACTATTAAAAAAATTACATAGTACATGTATACATGTACATGTTATATGTGCATTCTACATGTACATTGTATTATCATCTTATAAATGATGAATTGATAATTGACAATCAGTTTTGTAAATGAACTGAAAAGTGTTATCATTGTGGCAAACAAAAACTTAGTAAATCACATATCACATAAAATATGAAAATGAGAATTAAATTTGGTTACTTGCATTTTTGTAGATGCATGATTTGACAAATATGTTCATGGCTGCATGATGCATCCAGTACATGTACTGGTATTTTGATTACAGAACCCTAATTTTATGTCATTTTACATTATTTTGATACTTTTGCACTCTTTTTATAATAAAGAAAGTACACTGAACAGAATGGAACTCCAGGTCCAGAAGTGAGTAAATATTTCATCATGTTTTTGGAACGAAGAGGATGAAGAAATGTGTTACATATATACTAACATCCTGCATGTTAATGCTCCTTAAGTTGTGTCCTGCTAAATGAAATAATTTAATGTATGCTTTGTACTTTGGATACTGCTTCTTATCAAGGAGATTTAAACGTCCAGTGTTTTTTATATTAATATGCATGTACTTGGATTTGATTACAGTTCTTTTGTACATGTTGATAGAAAAAGCAGTGTGTATGTTCATGTATTTGGTTTCAAATATTATTTAATACAAATTGTCAGAAAGGAACTTAAATTTACACTAGACTGTACACTGAATCACATGTAGACAGTTGTTGGAAAAATTTGCATTCTTTATAACACACAATACAGATGTGTGCACTGAGAATAAAACAAGTGATTTTGGTTTTAAAAGCAAGTTCTTACAGTGCATAAAATTGAAATTGATATCATTTTGAAAAGAAAGAAAAAACAAAAACAACGCTATGTTATAAGTTTTATTGATCATCAACTTACACTGTGCATGTGCATGCAGGGAATATGAAAAAGACTTTTGAATAAAAAAAATATATTATAGATGTACATATGTGTTATGATACAAAGTGATATCATTTTTTAAAGCCAAAGTGATTTTAAATGTTTTTGCTTCCTGTAACTTAGGTTGTTGATTCATTTGCAGTGAGCTCTTTTCCCAGGAAGATGGGTTAAAATTCACATCTTTACAGCTGGACCTTGTGAAAGATGATTTTCTTTCTAATTGAATTAAGGGATTTATTTGAATAAAAACATATTCATTTGGGGCTGTGGTTTTTCAGTATTATCTGATCAAAAGGTGGTTTTAGGGTATTTGCATGTTTTTGTTATTCCCTGTAAATTACAGGATACCAGTCAAAGTACTATATTAAGGGATTAGTTTTTTTTGTTCACTACACTGTACTTATTTTTTTAATTTAAATTTCAAAATAAAAGAATGTCTTTCAGGTTGGCTGCAAAATGGAAAACATTCTCTGTTAAGTTCAATATTTAAACAAATGAACAACAAATTAAAAAAAAGAGGAAAATTATAAAGAATCGTTTTCATTTAGAAATGAGATACTAACTTCTAGTTGATTTTTTTTAAATATAATGTTAATGCTACAGTGTTAGCCCTTCCAAAATACACTTTTTCTGGTTTACAAAAGAAAAAATCCCTACAATTTTCAGGGCTTTGAAAACAGCATGTTTAAAAGAAAATTAAAAAAATTTTGATGTTCATTGTCATTAATCCAATTTGTATTGTCAGAGCTGTCGACTTACATGTATTTCATGTCTTTGTTTGTATTGTTTCGTCTGTTTTGTTTTCTATTTTCGTTTATATTTGGCATGTAGAAACGATGAATGTACATGTACATCATATTTGAATATCACCAATCTGTAATACTGTTTTTTTGTTTTTTTCATTTTGTTTAAAATAGGAAAAGAAGAGAAATGTATGTACATGTATGGTATAGAATAATAGAAACACCATGCTAAGCATTTTTTTTAATGGAAAGCATAATATCATGAACCTTTTAACAGGAGGCCCCTCCTTATTTCTATAACAGTTACATTTTTATCCTACAATGGGAATGAAAATGAAATTTGTCATTAAACTAAATTGAAACGCTTTTACCCTTATCTTTTTCTTGCATCCATAATGATACCCATGTTTAGAACAACCCTCAACAATGACATTTTCAATGATAACGGTCAATGCTTTTTTCTTCATATAAATGTACATGTACCAGTAGTGACACAAGTAGGGGTATCTATACACATAATGCATGAATGTGTTATGGGCTCTCATGAATGTTGAATGCCGACATGAAGAGTGTGAAGCTTTCCACATCTCCAGAGGAACTTAACTAGATGCTACTCTGTTTCAACATACGGTACCCTTCATACATTAACAGAAGAAGTGCATATGCGTGTACGTGACATGTATGATGTATCATGGCACCACCATGCAAGCATACGAAGTGGTTACCACGACGATGATGATGAAGGTGCATAATGTTTTGGGATTGTGATGGATAGGAGGAATGCCGTTACAGCCAGGCGGCACATGTTAATGTACTTGCAGCAGTTGGCATGTGCTGGAATAGCGCTTAGGTTGTAATTGCATGCAAGGATTGGATGATTACGATGTTGATAAAGAGGAACTGGGAACAGTCAAAATGATATGAAATCCAAGAATTATAATTATTTTTTATGACTGGAAGGAAATAAGTGCTAGGGATAAAAACGTATGCAGAGGCTGTTTCATTATGTAATATCTGCAATATCACAATTTCAGGATAGCAACAGTGTGATGAATAATTATTTTAGGATAAATGATAATGAAGATCTCTAAATAGTGAATTGATTGTAGAAATAAAGGGAGAATTGGTGATGAATCATAAATGATGTACCAATGTTTACAGGCTCATGCTGATTTGAAAATCTACAACCTTATTTTAGAAAGTAATGATTTAGGAATGATAAATGTTTGAGAAGAAATTTCATTAGGCTTAATACACTACTTAAAGGAAATGAAGTGCTATTAGCACCAAAAGGTGAACCTGTGTGTTATTTGTATGTAAGTAGCCAATTAGTAATTAAAGGAAGAAGGATTATTAGTATAATTTTTTTTTGGAGGTTGGGTAATTTGGAGATAAATGTATTAAAGTAAGAAAGTAATGAATCTCAAGTTGAAGTTTATTCAAGTTTATTCTCACTAGTATAGCTTCCTGTATGAGCTGCCAAAGGGATTACTCCATCAAGTAGTGTCAAAGAAATGCACTAGAAAATTGGGATGGAAAACATAGGGCCTACATTTAAATGAAAATATATAAGAAAGGCAGTAATTAGGATGTTGGAATAATACAAATGATTCAATTTTGATGACTAATACAAATAGTCAACATAAATACATCCTGGTGGTTAGTTTACGAAGCATAATACTGAATACAAATTCACTCATCCTTATAGTCACTCATTCTAGCCATAGCTCACCGTTTATTCATTGTTTATTTTTTTAGTTCTGTACAAGGGTCATTGGTTTGTGACTTGGGGGGGGGGGTGGAGAATATCAATGTGCATTTGCTAAGTATCAGTAACCCTGATCAGTAGAGTTATTCCTTTATTTACATTCTGTTGAGTGATGTAAACAAACCTACCTTAAGTCCCATCTCACACATAATGTTTTTGCATCAAGTATGCTTCACACAATACCAACAGCTAGCATAAAGTATACATAGACGGTAAAGTGCGTACATGTATGATATTTAGTCATCCTAATTTTATAGTGAAAGAGGACCTGCAGATTTGTGGAAATTGGAGTTGAGTAGTTGTCTTTACTACAAGATTTGTCTAATTTACACTCCACAAAACTATTTGGATACCTACCTTGTTAAAAGTCTTGCACAGATCTGGTCGTAGAATAAAGGTAATATGGTTGGTTTTTAAATCTTGTGGAACTGATTACTTCTCTTTACTGTACAGTATACAAGTACTATTCAAAATGTGAAATCATGTCAAATTTAACAATGTGTGCAAAAATTCAAAATTAAGCAAAATAGTGGGAGACAATTTTAGTTCGTTGCTCTTCAAAGTGTTGGTATTTTTAATGTACATGTACCTGCTAAAGATATGGGATGATATGTAATCATGTTTTGTAAACTAATTCCTGTTGTATGTGTATTCATTGTATCATGAAATTATGTTCGTGTCAGATGAAATTGTGTGTGTTTGTTCTATAACGTAATTCATGTACATTAACTTTGTTTTAGTTTTTTGTTGTTGAATAATTGCATTTTCTTGACCAGCTTTCATAAATTGTATGATGTTTTGTACGGTGCGCATGTACAAATTGACTTATCATCATATTAATGTGATATTCTGTTTTATGATTTGTTCATATGTATGTAGGTATTTCATTTTTTGTCTCACCTGCATAGCAGAGTGAGACTATAGGCGCCGCTTTTCCGACGGCGACGGCGACGGCGGCGGCGACGGCGGCGTCAACACCAAATCTTAACCTGAGGTTAAGTTTTTGAAATGACAGCATAACTTAGAAAGTATATGGACCTAGTTCATGAAACTTGGCCATAAGGTTAATCAAGTATTACTGAACATCCTGCCTGAGTTTCATGTCACATGACCAAGGTCAAAGGTCATTTAGGGTCAATGAACTTAGACCATGTTGGGGGAATCAACATCAAAATCTTAACCTAAGGTTAAGTTTTTGAAATGTCATCATAACTTAGAAAATATATGGACCTAGTTCATGAAACTTATACATAAGGTTAATCAAGTATCACTGAACATCCTGCATGAGTTTCACGTCACATGACCAAGGTCAAAGGTCATTTAGGGTCAATGAACTTTGGCCGAATTGGGGGTATCTGTTGAATTACCATCATAACTTTGAAAGTTTATGGATCTGATTCATGAAACTTGGACATAATAGTAATCGAGTATTACTGAACATCCTGTGCAAGTTTCAGGTCACATGATCAAGGTCAAAGGTCATTTAGGGTCAATGAACTTTGGCCAAATTGGGGTATTTGTTGAATTACAGCCATAAATTTGAAAGTGTGTTGGTCTAGTTCATAAAACTTGGACATAATAGTAATCAAGTATCACTGAACATCCTGTGCGAGTTTCAGGTCACATGATCAAGGTCAAAGGTCATGTAAGGTCAAAGAACATTGGCCACGTTGGGGGTATTTGTTGAATTGCCATCATATCTCTATAAGTGTATTGGTCTAGTTCATAAAACGTGGAAATAAGAGTAACCAAGTATCACTGAACATCTTGTGCGAGTTATAGTAGTTTTCAAAATCAGCACTGCTGCTATATTGAATCGCGTGATGCAGGTGAGACGGCCAGAGGCATTCCACTTGTTTAAATATTTAAACCATAATTAATATAGTTTTATGTTGAAATTATGATTTCTGCCTACCTTATATACCTTGTCAAGGATCAAAACTACACTATGTACATGAAGAGCTCACTTGCAAAAGGGGTTAGACCCATTTTTCATCAAATTTAATTTTTTGGTCTCAATGTATAGATTTTTAGTAGCTCTATAAGATGATACCAAAGAAAAGTTGAAATTCCTATTTAAAAGTGATCAAAAATGGCAAAGAAAAATCACTTTTTTTTCAAAATGGGTTAGGTCCATTTCAGTTTAGTTGCAAAAGGGATTAGGTCCACACCAAATTTTTTTGGAAAAGAATATTTTAAAAAATATGAATAAAGGTAGATTTCTTTTATACCCAATTTTATGTTGTCATGGTAGGGAATCTTGAAAATTTAGTTTCGCATAAGAATATGCAATATAGGAGAATTAAAAAAAAATGATTTTCTTGGAGTGGACCTAACCCCTTTTGCAAACAAACTCTTCTGAAGAGCTCATTTGTCAAAAGGGGTTAGGTCCGTTGTTCATAAATTTTATTGTTTTCTGTCTCAAAACCTCTAAATTTTTAGTCGCTTTGATGAAAACAAAGAAAATTGAAATTTACATGAAAACGTGAAAAAAGTGAGAGGGAAAAATCACTTTTTTAATCAAAATAGATTGGATTCATTTCAGTTTACTTGCAAAAGAGCTTAGGTCCACAATGATAATTTTTAAAAGAACTTATAGAAAAAAATTGAAGACAGGTAGATTTCTTTTATACCCAATTTTATGTTCACATGATAGGGTAGTACATCATGACAATTTAGTTTCTCATAAGAATATTGCAGTAAGTGAGAATAAAAAACATGGTTTTTCTCAGAATGGTCCAAAGTGGACCTAAGCCCTTTTGCAACTAAACTCTTCACATGTAGTTCACATGTGCAATGTTGAAAAGGGGGCCAGTTTAATGAAGAATGTTACTAATGATCTGGTAATTTTCATGTACTCATGCATTTCCTGAATTCCTTCATTACTAATCATTTTATAGTTACATTTATGTTATGTGTAATAATCCCATTGAACCCTGAATATGATTTTACTATTATTATTTGAACAATTTTATTAAAGTTGTTTACTGTGTGGTTTTTAATGTGATCTTGCTGAGTTGCATTATTTTTGCATGATTTGCATAATGTATACGGTAATTTGTTTTCATCATGCATTATAATTTGCATATTTGTATGAAGATGCATGATTTGTATAAAATGGTAATTAAGTGGTATACCTTTATTTGACTTGGTATGAAATAAAAACATTCGTAAATTAGAATATTCTCCAATTTTCAGCATTCTGAGAAAGGCTAAAGTAAAAGATTGTATCCTTTTTATGTATCAAGTATGATGTGCATGTCTCTTATTTCCTCTGTTGTGACAATATTTATTTTCACGAACAGTTTCTAAATTTCATAATCAGCTCATAACAAAACATTATTTTAGATTGCTCGATTTAACTGTCCTTTTTAATTTGATAAAATAATGATTCTGTATGTGGAAGATTGTAATTCTTGAATTGATCATTATTAATCCACAACAAGAAGTGCTTTTTAACAAAGGTGTTTTTTCCAAAACAAGTGAAAGTGAGTTTTCTAGATAAAATTTCAGAATTTGCTAATTATGCTCTCAGAAGTTGATTATTGATAAAATTTTCGAGTTTGCGATTTACTTTCAGTAACTTTTTATTTCTAATTCTTGGAACAAGTATTGATTATTATGTATTTCAAATGTTCAATGTAGAGTCCCTCTTTTCCACCACAGTACTCCCTCACCTGATTCCTGTCCCTTATAAATCTTGTTTTCAGTGAAAGTGAGCGAGACAAGATGTCGTACAGCAAGCTAGATGCCGATGACGTGGAGATGGATACGGTGAACGAATCAGAGAAGATGGCATACTCCAAGCTGAAGGATGGGGTAGATGGCGGAAAGGGTGATGCAACAGATGGCCACCCCATGAGGGCCAAAAGTTTTGATGGCTTTGAGGATCCCAGTCAACCTCTGCTGCTCTCGGGCAACAATACAACAGTAAATTATGAGGTATGATCTACAACTCGTTGAAATTGGTAGTGGTAATCATGAGGTACTAGTAGTTCTGTAGATGGAAGATCAAGGGATTGGAAGGATATGGCCATCCCATGAGGGCCAAGGGTTTTGATGTCTTTCGTGCTTTTCACACTGCATTTCCTAAATTTTTCTTCCTGATCAGAAAATGCCTATTTTGAATCGCAAGGGAAGCGTAAACGACACGACGCGCAGATGAGCGTAATCTGGTCTTTGTTGGCATACTAATAGCGGCACATGGACGTAATTAATCCCCCAATCCTTTGGACAATTTTTATGACTGCAAATTTTTTTCGCTGACTCAAAGTAAATAAATGGTTCATTTTTTCCTGATCTAAAGATTTGCCAAATTATAGCAATATCGGCATAGTGGAACACTGGCTTAACAATTACGAGGTATGATCTACAGCTCATTGCAGTGAAAAAAAAAAGAGATCTACATGTACATTTTCTTTAAATGTAATTGTGTAATGTGTAGAAATTTGAAATTGGATTGAAGGTTATGTTCTTTGGCATTACAATATCCCTGGTGATAAAATAATCTCCCTTTAAAATCAACATATGAAGAGTTTAGTTGCAAAAGGGCTTAGGTCCACTTTGGACCATTCTGAGAAAAACCATGTTTTTTATTCTCACTTACTGCAATATTCTTATGAGAAACTAAATTGTCATGATGTACTACCCTATCATGTGAACATAAAATTGGGTATAAAAGAAATCTACCTGTCTTCAATTTTTTTCTATAAATTCTTTTAAAAATTATCATTGTGGACCAAAGCCCTTTTGCAAGTAAACTGAAATGAATCCAATCTATTTTGATTAAAAAAGTGATTTTTCTTTGCCAGTTTTTTTCAAGTTTTCATGTAAATTTCAAATTTTCTTTGTTTTCATCAAAGCGACTAAAAATTTAGAGGTTTTGAGACAGAAAACAATAAAATTTATGAACAATGGACCTAACCCCTTTTGACAAATGAGCTCTTCAGAAGAGTTTGTTTGCAAAAGGGGTTAGGTCCACTCAAGAAAATCATTTTTTTTAATTCTCCTATATTGCATATTCTTATGCGAAACTAAATTTTCAAGATTCCCTACCATGACAACATAAAATTGGGTATAAAAGAAATCTACCTTTATTCATATTTTTTTAAATATTCTTTTCCAAAAAAATTTGGTGTGGACCTAATCCCTATTGCAACTATTAAAACTGAAATGGACCTAATCCGTTTTGAAAAAAAAGTGATTTTTCTTTGCCATTTTTGATCACTTTTAAATAGGAATTTCAACTTTTCTTTGGTATCATCTTATAGAGCTACTAAAAATCTATACATTGAGACCAAAAAATCAAATTTGATGAAAAATTGAACTAACCCCTTTTGAAAGTGAGCTCTTCATATGTGTATGACTTTCATTCTGAATGGTTTTGAGTATAAATTTACTCGAGTTTTGTTACAGCATGTACTTTGCATGTTGCAATATTTTCTGTTAATGACTCTGTGTCTTGTGACTTGTACTAACATGAGAACATGTAGCTTCATAATATCTCCCTGATCAAACTTGAAATACATGTATATGTTTCACTCATGAAGGTTAATTTTCATTTGGTCCAATGCCAATTAGTCCGATTTCCACATGGTCTTATTGCCATTTCGTCCACTCACCATTTTGTCTAATAACCAATTGGTCCAATAGCCATGTTCCATATACCATTCGGTTTAATTAGACTAAGTGTTAATTGGGCAAAATAAATGAAAATAAAACGGATATTAGACCAATTGATTATGAGACGAAATGGTCATAGAGGAACTGGTGATTAGACGAAGTGATGATTGAACCAAGTGGTTATTGGACCAAATGGTTGATAGACGAAATATTGATGGATGGAATGGCATAAGACTAAATGAAGGTAGACCATGTGGTGGGTGGACGAGTTGGCAGTAGACGAATTGGGAATTTACCCTCATGGAGAGTGGTGGCATGACATTATGATAAACTCTATCGTTATCCCAGACTGATAATTGTGAAACCTTGGCAACCATCTGTTGAACACATGTGTGCACCAAAGTTTCAATTTACTTATTTTTATTGTATTCTTCACTTTATAATTCTTAATTCAACTTTTCACAAGAGAATCAGAGAGAAAAAAAAATCAATTTTCACAACCATTTTGTATTAGATTGTAATGTTATGATTCATCCTTTACCGAAGTTTAGATCATTTTGATTATGTGAACAGGGTTTGATAATTCTTAAACCATATCCAATGATAACCAGAATTACCAGTCCAAACGCCAGGGAGAACATGTTCATGTATATAGCACCTGGTTCATGTCTTCTTTTAATAATTCATGCAAATGTTGGAGAATGTTGTATACCTGGAGGGATCACTCCCAAAATAGATATAGTGGCAAGAATATATTCAGGATTGCAATTTCATTATCATGTGCTCAAGCCAGTAAGCAGTTACTTGCAGTTTGTGTGGAAGTTGAAGTAAGATTTTACTAAATGTTTATAATGCAAGTTATCTATCTATGTGTTCCATTCTTACATAATATTATCAAACATTGCATTTGCTCTCATTCATCTATTCTTTGTGGAATATTAGTTTTAATGTATTACATGTAGGTTATGTAGAGTCCTCTTTTGATAATGTTTTTATTTTTCTTTTAAAAGACACTTTAACACTTATAAATTTAGTGATTAATACTTGTACATCAGAAAGCTGGAAAGAGATTTTAGTATCCAGAAACTTAACATGCTGAACCTAATTTTTATTTTTATTGGGATTCTGACAAAGGTAAATTTCCACATTAAATTGCAAAATACATCCAAAGTGCATAGAATAGATCATGATATATCTAAAGATAGAGCAATAAAAGGAGTACTCCAGGCTGAAAATAGTATGATTTGAACAGAAAGAGTAAAGTCAGACTCACAAAACACTGAAAATTCAACCAAAATCGGACAAGAAATAAGAAAGTTGTTATCAGATTTTGATGAAATTTTCAGCGTTGTGCTCAGTGAATTTAACTCTTTTTATTTAGGTATAATTATTTTCAGCACAGAGTATACCCCTTTGATATACTTGTACAAGATAATCTAGGCTTTATTGAGCATTGAATTTTCAGACTGACATAAGATTGACCTTTAAAATAGTTATCCAAAGAAATGCTTGGAATAGTGATGGATTGGTAGATGACATGTATACAATGTATCCATTCTGCACAATCCCATTCTTTTTTACAGAATAGAAAGGCAAATTCAAAATGTGCAAGGCTTGCGAAATTGACTTTTTGAAAGAGTCCTTTTGATAAATGTATGATGTATGACGTATTAAAAAACAATTGCTAGTAAATAGTTGTAATTATATAGACCTATACAATACAAAGTGAAATGAACGCTGATTGCAGAATTAGATAATGAAAAGAGGTGATTTTCAAGAAAAGAAAGAGGGGGCAATTAGGTAAAATCGTTGAGTATGACAGCATTTGTGAATATACATGTATGCCAACAAAATCTGTGGAGTTTCATGTGTTACTAACAATACAAAATTTTACCTTATAGGGCTGGAAGGGATACTCCAGGCTGAAAATAATATATAATTTGAATAGATGAAGAAAAATCAGACAAACAAAATACTGAAAATTTGATCAAAATCGGACAAGGAATAACAAAATTGTGACCTTAAAGATGTGCATTATTTTGGTGAAACAGTTCTATGCATGTTTTCATGGTTATTTAATGAGCAAATTGATGATGTCACATATCCACTTGTTCTTTTTTATTTTATTATATGAAATTATGTTTATTCAAATTTTGTCCTCCAAGAATGAAAAAAATGGATTAACATATTATATTCATTGCTGCAATTTATTTTGTTAAGGGAGACCTAATGTAACATCACATATCTGAAATAATTATAATTTCACGTAATAACTAGGAAAAGGAAAGTGGGGATATGACATCATCAGCCCACCTAATGAAGTTTCATGACGACATGCATTCTGTTTTCACAAAATATTGCTAAACTTTAAAATTCAATAAATTCCTTAGATCAGATTTTGATGAAATTTTCAGAATTTTATTTTGCAAATTTAACTCTATTTTTTTAGAACTTTAGATATGATTATTTCAACCTGAAGTTCCCCTTTAATGTTAGCACTCATGTTGTTAACTTCGAAAATATAAATGATGCACAAAACGGGACAGCATATTTGAATGAAGTTTCAGTCCATTTCATTCAGTATGTGGTATGTTCCGTAACACTACAGATATTGAACTTGTAATGTAATGCCTGTACCACATTAACTGCCCATCAGTAGAAACTTCATAGACTTACACAAAAAACATGAGGCCCTGCCCATTGTCATTTTTTTAGTTCAAGTGTTCACATATTCTCCTGGTAGTCAATCAGCTAAAATGCATGAAATTAATATTGTACATTTTTTATTGTTGATAAACTTTTGATTGATGTGTAATTTGTCAATTTTTTTATCCTTTACTTTAAAGAGGGCTTAAATCAATCCAAGGCTATTGTTGCCCTATTAATTGGCTTCAATGCCCCTCTCAATTGCCTCAAGTGGATATATTTGTGCCCTGTTTTCTCTATTTGTACTGTAATATTATGTGCCCTAAAGAAAAGTGCCCTTGCCTATAAAACTGTAAGGCCTGCTTTAATTATTATTCCGATAGAATTTTCCCACGACACGCTCTTGATCCCAGGCTTGCCTGATGAAAAAATATATTTATGACAAGGAGCAGTTCTGATAACCTTTGTGAAACCCGAAGCATTTGACACTTGTAACTAGACACAAGGCTCATCTGCCTCCGAGTGTTTCATTGGATTAGCGCAGTAAACACCTTGAGATGTGAAGAGATACCCTATGCATCCCTTATTGGAGTGAAAAGTATAACATTTGCATTTGCA
This sequence comes from Lytechinus pictus, assembly GCF_037042905.1. Taxonomy (NCBI): domain Eukaryota; kingdom Metazoa; phylum Echinodermata; class Echinoidea; order Temnopleuroida; family Toxopneustidae; genus Lytechinus; species Lytechinus pictus. Next base: position 50,559,240 of record NC_087246.1, read on the forward strand.
TTTCAAATCTAATTTGAAACTTGATCGTGCCGTCTTATCAGGGTAGACTCTCACGAGGAGAGGGGTGGTGATAGCAGAGCTGGCAAGTAGTACGGATTTTCCGTATTTGGTAATAAAAAATGAGAAGATCACTGATGGTTTCATGCATAATGCTGATTTCTAAAGTTCCAGTTTTATGTGTTGTATTAGGGTATTTCTTTGAATATACTGATTTCCTCACCGAAAAACTGATTTTCAGCTTTTATAATACTGAAATGTTCTTGTTCATGTTGGCAGGACTGTGATAGGGGTTGGGACAGGATGGGCATAGGAGAAGAAGGCCAAGATAAAGAGAGAGGAGAGAAAAGGTTGGAGGGAGTCTAGGAGAGTCAGAGAAAGAGAAGCAGAAAGAGAGAGAGAGAGAGAGAGAGAGAGAGAGGATGTTGTGAGAAAGAGACATATTGTTCACTTCTCAATCCGAAAATATATCAATAAATGCAGTTTGAAGATGCATATTATAATATTTTTAATTCATTACTTTGTATGAGTTTATTTTTCAAGTACCTTTTCTTTTGCATAATACATGTACCAGATTCATCATGAAATCTTAAAGTATTTCCTGGTAGAACCCTTAATATGATACACCCATTTGCCTCTCTTTATTCATAAATTAATGAAATTTGATCGTCTATTCCATTGATTTTCAGCTTGACTTTGTAGAGACTGAATGGGGGAATATCTTAGTTGCCATCCAAGGAGATCGTAACAAGCCTGCTATTCTCACCTACCACGATCTTGGATTAAATCGTAAGTTAACCTCTCAGTTTATAATGCATAATGGCATCACATCAGGTGATTTCAAGTTCAGTGTTGACCTTTTGGTGTTGGTGTTCGGTCAATTTTTACACATGAGCATAGCACTAAACATAAAATGAAAATGGTCCTGAAAAGTCACTCACTAGGTGTTGAGCTGTTAATATTGTGACCTGTATCATTTTTGTAAACTCAGAGTAGGTTTTTGGAGCTAGGAAACATAATCCACATTGTGCTTCCAACACCAACACCAATACCAACACCGGACTTGAAATCACCCATTGATTTAATACAAAATGCAGTCTCACAATCCACATTGTGCTTCCAACACCAACACCAATACCAACACTGGACTTGAAATCACCCATTAATTTAATACAGGATGCAGTCTAGGTCGTGACATCAGGGGGCTGTAACACAAAGCATAGCACTTGATCTTAAAGTTGATTTGTACGATTGATTGCATACAATGACAAATATAAATGATTGCTAAAATCTGTCCTACAATCAAGCAATGGCCATTGTGTTAAGGGGCCTGGAACTTGTGTGACTTAAAATTGCTCCCAAACTAGCCAATTATATTGTCCAGTTGATAAAGGAGATTAGAACTTGTGTCCCAACTGTTAGTTACTAACAATTATAACTCAAACATATTTGTTATTCCTGGAGAAGCTATTGTCAATATTACTTTATTACCTATCATATTTGTAAGAAAAGAGTATTTTGTTATTCATTTGGATGTAAATTATTATATCTGAATTATGTCATAAAACTCAAACCTACACTTGAATTTAATGTTTGGAAAATAAGCAATACATATGAACTGATTTGGGTTAAATCAATGTATGCATATTTCTACATCGTAGTTATAAAAGTGCACATTCCTGCGGTTACTCATAGAATAAGAATTTGTCATTTTACACCTTGTTGTAAAGATAGATAATGATTGTTTCCTGGGTCCCTTCACTTTACTTTACAAAAAAATAATTGGACAGGAAAACATGATTATAGAATGGGAGGAAGGGGAAAGATTAGTACCAGAGTGAAAGAAAGTGATAGTTTCTTGTCTCGCCAAACAGATCGCATGCCAGCCATTATATTGCATTGAACTTCAATATGGGATTGTTATAGTCAAAGGTAGCATGTATGATTCAATTAGCTTTGGAAATTATGTATTGATAATTAAAGTTACATTTAATTGGCTTGCTTTATGTGAAAAAATAGAGTTTAGTAAGATTAAAATTACTTGTTTTGATAAGAGATACAACACAGAATTAAACTTTGGTACATTAATTAATGAATATGAAAATTATGCTGAATTGGCATTTTGATTCATTATGTACTTAATTTGATAATGTTCTTAAAGGTCAAGTCCACCCCAGAAAATTGTTGATTTGAATGTATAGAGAAAAATCAAACGAACGTAACACTGAAAATTTCATCAAAATCGGATGTAAAATAAGAAAGTTATGACATTTTTAAGTTTGCTTATTTTTCACACAACAGTCATATGCACAACTCATTGATGTGCAAATGGGAGAGTCGATGATGTCACTCACTCACTATTTCTTTTGTTTGTTATTGTTTGAATTATACAATATTTCAATTTTTACAGATTTGACCATTGGGACCAACTTGATTTAACCACAAACTGTTAAAATAATGGTAATTGCACATGTTCAGGGAGGAATAAAAGTTTGTTCAACGTGACGATGAGGATAAAATCAGAATTTTTCATATTTCATATAACAAAATATAAAAGAAATAGTGAGTGGGTGACGTCATCAGTCTCCTCATTTGCATACCCACCAGGATGTGCATACAACTGTTTTGTGAAAACTTTAAAATGTCATAACTTTCTTATTTTACATCCGATTTTGATGAAATTTTCAGTGTTGTGTTTGTTGGATTTTTCTCCTTTTATTCAAACCAACTTTTTATTGGAGTGGACTTGTCCTTTAATTGGGAGTTGAATCAATTACCAGGTAAAATGAAAAAAAAATGATATGAATTTGTATTGGAATGTTGTGCTTGTAGATGATATTTAAGAAAATACACTTTTTTTTATTGTCACATGAGATTTCCATTCTTTTACATAAAATCCTTCAAATACCTTACTCTAAATTTCCTGTAATTTGTAATTTTCCTACGATGCTTATCCATTATCTTATTTGTTTCTTCTCACCCTTTCCCACTCTAGATGTGTCATGTTTCCAGGGTTTCTTCAACTTTCCCGACATGCAGCCAATCCTAAAACACTTCTGTGTCTATCACATCAATGCACCAGGCCAAGAACAAGGGGCAGCACAGCTACCAGAGAAGTATGCTCAACTTAGATAGATGGATGGATGGATGGACGGACAGACAGACAGACAGACAGATAGACAGACAGACAGATAGACAGATAGACAGATAGACAGATAGATAGATAGATAGATAGATAGATAGATAGATAGATAGATAGATATATAGAGCCAGACAGGGACGGACGGACAGACATACAGACAGACAGACAGACAGACAGACAGACAGACAGACAGACAGACAGACAGACAGACAGACAGACAGACAGACAGACAGACAGACAGACAGACAGACAGATAGATAGATAGATAGATAGATAGATAGATAGATAGATAGATAGATAGATAGATAGATAGATAGATAGATAGATAGATAGATCAAATGGTTTATTAAAAGATCATCGTAGCCAATGGCTGAATTGCTATCATTTGTACAGACATGTTAAGTTACATATAGTTTTCATTAAAAAAATTTGAAACTTTAATTAACAAGTGGTCTTTGGAAATGTACAGTCGGCGGAGAAAAAGAGGAATGTGGTAGTTAGCAAGTGAAAGGAAAGAAGAAAACTAGAGGAAAACAAATTAAAGTCATATAGGTGTAAGGTAGGTTAAGGCAGAGAAGTGAGAAGGGAGAGATCACGGTCATCAAAACTTGATAAGTTATTGTTTAGTAGTGGGAGCAGGCTTTAAATTTCAGTCTTTTAGGGCAACAAAGTAGCTTTTAATCGGGTGCATTTCTATATACAGCACGAATGGGAAAAATGATAAAGGGCACAATGAATCTCCAAGGCCTATGAGAGGGGCACTGATGCTAGTCAACAGGGCATCCACAGCCATGGCCTTCGATGGCCTTGTATTCATTCAAGCCCTGATCAGAACCATGTTAATCAGTTTCACGCCAGCTTAGCTACCACTACAAATTGTAATCAGTTAACCTGTTGTGTAACAAAGCCAAGGTGATATACAGAATTTATAAGTCAATGGGTTAATAAAAAAAAAAACACAGCTTTAGATGTATTTTTCATAGGTTTGTTGGGGTACTTAATGGAGATTTGATTTAATAAATCTTTAAATTCTGAAATATCATTTGTAATAGTGATCCCCTTAAATAAACTCTGATGCAAAGAAAGAAATACTGAACATGAAGCTTTTAAAAGATCCACTGTTGGGATCAAGAGTAACATATACTATTAAATAAGTTTTCATTTTTACTTAGAAAAATTGTTTCAATAGGTCTTGTATTTGTTTTCAGTGATGTAATTGCTCTCCACATTTATTGAATTGTTTCATAATCATATATCCCTCTTCAGCTTTGAGTATCCAGACATGGACCACTTATCAGAGACTCTTATCAGTGTACTCAATCACTTCAGGTTTGTAACAGTTTCCATTTCATTTTGACCAAAGATTATGCCTATTGTCTGAGGGTCGTGGAGCCAGCCGTGAGTGCTTAATATTAATATCAGTCACAAAATGAGATTGACATGGAGACCTATCTCGTCAGCATACATTTGGGATCAAGCTGCAATTGATTTGAATCATTTCCTGTTAATAAGAAAACAAATTCAAGTATAAAGGAGGTGTAGGAAAACTGAAAGCTAAGAAGTTTTCTTTTTCGTAGTATACATTTTACCAGCAAGTCATATGACATATGAACAAGTTTGGTAATTTGGGATTGATTTATGAACATTATGTTGGCAAAAGTTGTTTGTAATTCATATATTTTTTCTTTCCCATCTCTTTTTCTTTTGTGCAGACTTAAGAAATTCATTGGTTTTGGGGTTGGTGCCGGTGCAAATATTTTGACAAGGTTTGAGGTAAGTTGAGAATGTTATCCTTTTCTTTCTCTCAATAAAACAGTGGTTTGTTGTATAATATGATCAGGGAAGTGTCAAATGTAAACACAAATTGTAATACAATATATGGATCTTGTGTTGATGTAAGAAAAAGGAAAGGTATTTAGTTTGACAAATTTCCCTTCTAAATGATAATCTTTTTCTTTTTACTAATAATGACTTATGCGCATAACCAGCCCAATTAGGGATGTACTTGATATTTTTTCCTTATTACAATTGATTTTCTGCAAGATACAGGGTAATTTATATGCAAATTTCTTGGACCTGATCATATACTAACTTATAACTTAAATGACAAGTCCACCCCAACAAAAAGTTGATTTGAATAAACAGAGAAAAATCCAACAAGCATAACACTGAAAATTTTATCAAAATCGGATGTAAAATAAGAAAGTTATGACATTTTAAAGTTTCGCTTAATTTCACAAAACAGTTATATGCACATCCTGGCTGGTATGCAAATGAGGAGACTGTGATGTCATCCACTCACTATTTCTTTTGTATTTTATTTTATGAAATATGAAATATTCTAATTTTCTCCTCATTGTCAAGTGATACAACGGTTAATTCCTCCCTGAACATGTGGAATTAGCATTGTTTAATACTATATGGTTCAGTCAAGTTGGTCCTTATTGTCAAATCTATAAAAAATGAAATATTGTATAATTCAAACAATAAAAAACAAAAGAAATAGTGAGTGAAGGACATCATCGACTGACTCACCTAGTTGTGCATATCACTGTTTTGTGAAAAATAAGCATAACTTTAAAATGTCATAACTTTCTTATTTTACATCCAATTTTGATGAAATTTTCAGCACTATGCTAGTTTGATTTTTCTCTATTTATTCAAGTCAGCATTTTCCTGGGGTGGACTTGACCTTTAAAAAGTTTATATTCAGTCCAGAACGAGGTCATGGAAAATAAGAAAAAAAAAAGGAAGAATGTACCTTATTGTGCCAATGGTTGTGAATATTGCCGACTTTTATATTTTATTTTTTGTTAATTTCTGGACAAAAGCTTTCGAAATGGTGGTTAGATTCAAAGATCTAAATACTAGGAGCAAGCATCCTCTAGTCATCAAAGAGGACAAATTATTTACGTATTTGATAATTGATGATTTCATTTTCCTTCTAATTGCGTCATTTCAGCTTGCTCACCCCGATTATGTAGAGGCACTCATGTTAGTGAACTGCGTATCAACACAGTCAACATGGACGGAATGGATGCAACAAAAAGTAAGGATGTTGGGATTTATATTGAAAGGGGAAGCGAACTGACCAATGCTGTGTGTGGTCTCTCATTGACTCAGTGTTATAAGCAGCTAGTCTTATCCTCTGAGATAACAATAATACAGAGAATTACATCAGCCTGTTATTTCATTTACGCGAAACTAAAATGTTTTTGAGATGATAAGTCTTGTTAACATATATATTGAAGTATGAATGTGATGAGGAATGGAAATTAGTGTGATATTCAAGTGGGCCTATGTTTCAGGATTACAGTGATCAGAATGTTGCACTATGGATTAGTAACCTGGGGGGGGGGGGGGTGTTTCACAAAGATTTAAGTATGACTTAGAGTCGCACTTAAATGCCTAGTTGCGAGCGTTATAAGAGGCATGACTGCATTGGTCAGTTAATGCCAAGAGAACGCACACTACCGCGTATCAATCAATAAGATTGTGCGTTGCATATCATGTACACGTCAGCATTTAAGTGCGACTTGGATCATACTTAAATCTTTGTGAAACACCCCCCTAGGATGAGGACACGAGGTGGTACTATTAAGGCTGCTTGTTTGTATTTCTTTAATACAAAAATCTAAAAATAAAAAAAAGGCTTTCGTGTTTGTTGGGGGTCAAAGTTCAGTGTAGGTCAAAGGCCAAAGAAGGTACTAATGAAACAGGGATTTACACCCTCTTGGTTTTAATGCTATAGTGCCAAAGTAGAAAATTTGGGAAATGAGATTGAAAGGCAGGGGAGAGATACAGAGAGAGAGAGGGGGGGGGGGGAGGGGGGAGGAAAGGAGATAGAGAGACGGGGTGGGGTGTATTATTATTATTTTTTTTTTTCATTCGACACTTTCAGAATTAAAAAAAACAAGACAGCATGTACAATGCAAGAATAAAAAATAGTACAAAAAATGCATTTTTTTAGGCCCTTGCTCACCCAATCAGGTAGCCTGGGTAGGGAATAGGCCAACTTAATGGCCATGGCCCACAGGCCTTCTCTCCCACGCCTGATTGGGTGAACAAAGATCATAACATACAATAGAGTTACAAAATGGAATAACATGATACTATAAAACAGCAACTCCTTTTCACTCAAGCCCTAACCCTATATTTTTTTGTCATATCATAAAAACATATCTTTTCTGGGCTGACTGTCTTTCATTAGGAGAGACTAAACACTTTTGAGCATAAAATTGTGTAGATAGGGGTACTGTGGACTTTCATCATGTAGTGTGAGTCAGTGTGATATTTTGTGAACAGTGGGTGTAAAGAAGTCATTTCAACAGATGGAAACTCCCAGGGTCTAGATTTATGAATTAATATCCGATTATTTTTGTTTCATTATTCATTGCAGCTGTCAGCATACTACCTAAGAAAGAATGGCATGACAAACTACACACAAGAATACCTCCTGTGGCATTACTTTGGCAAGGTCTGTACTTTAAAAATAGATATCAAATTTCATGTAGTTTCTCCAAGATTGCAAAATTTTCATGCTTCAAGATATCGAAATAAAAATGGTTTCTTGTATTTATAAATTATGGTAGAATAAAGTCGACTTTACATTGAAAAAAAAATGTAATCAAAATTTATTTAAATGACCCAGCAGACGCTCACCTTTGTCATATCCCATCTACAAGGCAAGAAATGTTATTAAAACCAAATTCTCTCTTGCAACAAATTGATTTTGATTGTTCTAACCACTGGTAAGTCTAAATATCCATTTTACCTGCTGATTTTACCATGAAATTCAGGCCCTGAATGGACAATGCACGATATATATTTTGTTGGATGTTTAAAAAAGTCAAATTCTTCTCTATATCTCTCATTTGACAAAAGTCAGAGGCATGGCTTAGGTCATGTAAAAATGGGTAGAGCATAGTTTTATTGCATAGCTGGCTTTGTTAGATTTGTTGAAATTAAATTTATTTTTTATTGCTTTATAACTTTCTCCTTTGTGCATCATGTACGTGATAATAAAGATTCCCTTTTGCGTTATATTTTTGAAACAGAGAACAATGGAAACACATCACGAGCTGGTAGCTCTCTTCAGAGAAAATCTTGCCAAGAATGTTAACCCTTTCAATCTCTCATTATTTGTCAACTCATACATTAGGTAATGAACCATTTCATCATTTGTTATGTTCCATTTTTGAACAATTGAATTTCAATATAATTATCTCCAAGTGCTCATGATTTATACAACTATTGGGTGGGTATTACATCGATACTTGATTGAAGAATGTCAACTTCGAAATCTAGCCCAGAATCTTTCATGCAGTATAATATATTCAATTATTATAACAAGTAATAAGGGATGAAAATGTGTGATTAAGAGGATATTTGAGGCATCAATGTTTGAATTAACTTGCTGACAATTGGAGCATGTAATGAGCTTACCTTAATTAATATATATTGCGTTTTGTTGATGAGCTTACTTTATAATATGTTTCAGTATGTGTCATTGAGAATTCCGTAATAAACTCATGAATTTCCATTTTCAATCAAATTTGCAGTTTAAGAATAGTATCAAATATTTTTTAATGATAATATATTAATAGGAATCAAGTAGATATCTTGTTTTAAAATGATGGATAGTCATTTATTAGACTTATTCATATCTTTTTTATTCCTGATTTTTCAGTTGACCTTTTAGCTAGTGCAGATTTAGACTGTTAAATTTATTCAGTATTTGAATGATACAGTGCTTATATTATGTCATATCTTTATCTCAAAACAGACGAACTGATCTGAAAATTCTGCGTGAGCTCGGTCCTACCAAGTCAAAGAATATTCGGAGTGTGAAAGCCCAGAGCATGCTCATTGTTGGAGCAAATTCACCGCATGTCAACGATTCGGTAGTGAAATTTAACAATTTTGCTCTTCAAATATCAGCTAAATAAATATCTTATTGGACAAATGTGTGATGAACAAGCCTTCTACAAAGCTGCCAAGAGGATTTTTTTTTAATTTCATACTTAAAAAAAAAAAGAATACTGCAGGTTTTTACCCAAATTACAGCTTTTCACCCAGAATACTTCTTCATCCCTTAAAATACTGAAATTCTCTTTAAGAGGCTGGCATCCATTCTTGTGTGATATATTTTAAACTGATATGGTTATTGCTTTAACACAATTTGTTGGGTTTTTGATAGAAGGTTTGTGTTTTTGATGATCGTTATCAGTGAGGACCTTTCAGAATGTAATGATGGCCCATTGATTTAATTTAGATTTGACTGTATTTGATTTGTAGGTTGAAATGAATGGTCGTATGGATCCTGCACGCAGCCAATGGTTCAAGATGTCAGACTGTGGTGGTATGATCTTAGAGGAACAGCCTGCCAAGCTCGCGGAATCCATCAGACTCTTCTTACAGGGACTGGGATACGGTGAGTACGAGCGGCCATTCTATGAAAATTGTCAGAACTGAAAAGTTCCGATAGCTATCGTAGTAAAAGCCAGGCACTTACGCTTCTCCGCCAATCAAAATCAAGGAGAAGTGGTCAGGTGATCATATGAGCCCAATGGTCACCTGGGTAAAGAGAGGCAATGTAGATGAAATGCATTGCTTGATGATGTCACGTTCAAGTTCAAAAGCATAAAATGCAGGTGGCCTGGTGGGCGTTTCATAAAGCTGTTCGTAGGTTAAGAGCGACTTTAAGAACGACTGGTGATACTTTCTTGTGGTAAATGAAATGGTATATTCATTGGCGATGGTTTAGCGCATAAGAAAGGATCATCATTCGTTCTTAAAGTCGCTCTTAACTTACGAACAGCTTTATGAAACGGCCCCCTGGCATGATTCATACTCCCATTGCATTACTGCTGATTGCAATGTCACTCTCTTCATTGTTTATACCAATTGAAAATACGTATATTGGCCAAGTCCAAGGTATTTTACACTAGAAAATAAAAAAAAGTGTTGACTATATTCAAGTTTACATTTACCAGGAGATTCTTTACTGAGGTCTGCTTATTTCAAGTTTTGATGATTTAATGAATGAATCCTTTTTGCCTTGCACTATTCAAGACATAAAAGTCTTGTGTTTCATTATAAAGAGCTTTATGGTACAGTCCGCAACTGACGTTGTTTAATAATTCAAGAAATCTTTAATAAGTAAAAGAGAAGAATAAGTGTATTTTGTATCATTATTATTATTCATTATTGCTTAAGTCTTAATACTTGAATATGCTTTTTGAAATTTACAATATTTCCCCTGCCATTGACACCAGTACCCTGTCTTACAAAGAGTTACGATTGATCCGATCAATCTCAAGTATATGGAAATCCATCAATGTCATAATTTTTTCTTTAGGAAATTTGCTAATGTCCTTTGAAAACAGAGAGAAGCAAACTGAATGGTTGAGAAAACTGTGAATGTATGAATATACATAATTTCTAGAAAACATTTTGGACAAACATGCATTTTAGATGTTGACGTTGCTGGCTTTCCAAAGTGACGTTTGATTGGATCAATCGTAACTCTTTGTAAGACGGGCCCCAGATCAGGCAATTTTTTTTTTTTCGGGGGCTACTTTTCACAACTTACTGCCTAAATCTGCAACATTGGATAAGCTTTAACATAGCGATGAATGGGAATTTTTTTTTCAGGGCTCCTTTTGGAGTTACCATGGCTCTTTTGTGCATTTCGGGGGCTAAATTGCCCCGAGCCTCCGCATATTTTTTCCCCCTGCACCAGATGGCACAGAAATGCTAGAATGCTTGCCTGTCATTTTAGAAGAATGCTGGCCCCATGTCATGCAGCAAGTGCTTGAGTAGAACCTTGCACTTTTCTCAAGTTGCCAAACATAAAAAAAAAAGGCTACTTCATTTTCAGAACGCTCATAATACCCATGTATGACGAACTTGTCCATACTGTGTGTAGATCAATTTTGAAAGCTCTTCAAGTAATTACAATTGTCTATCTCTTTTTATGTGCCATTCAAAACATTGCATTGTTAATGATGAACAAGAGCCAGTGACTGAAATTGTTAAAAGGAATCATGTAACATTTTGATTTTTTTTTTTAGATTTAGGGTATTTGCCATCACTTTTGTGTGATTTTTTTTTCTTTGAAGAAGATGCAGTACTTTACAAAAAAAATGAAGCTCTTTTTACTTTTGTTGCATTTTAAGCCCTCTTCCAATCCTCAAATCATTTTAAAAAATTGCTTTGTTTCTCACATTACTTCTCTTAAACCCATCTATGTTGCTTTTCCATGTTTTCTAACCTTGTCTTTCATTTTTGAAAAAATAATGACATGTTTCTTTACCCCCTCACTACTACATCATTTCTTGGAATGCATGGGACCATTAAGCAGTTCCTTGGGTGAAATCGTAAATACTTCAGTGTTCTCTCTGTCGTCAGTCCAAACTCAAAATGCATGGCTTAGCCATACGGAATGAAATCATTTCTTATCTTTTATTCTGTTTTTATTGTTCTTTTTATTTGCGGTAGAGAATGCCTACTTTCCGTGAGAGTAGTACTAGAAGAGTATAGTGTAGTAGAAAGTTTTCTCGTGAGGCCTATTGGGTGAACTACATAAATGTGAAATCCCAAAGATAAGTAGAACATAGGACTATATGTATATAAACATCTACTCCTGTCAGACTTGCATACCAGATATGTAGTTGATTTCCAAAGTTGTTAACAATATTCTCTAGCATGTAGCTTTCAAAATCTTTAAGAACCATCCCTCTATTTTAGTTGGTCTGTTTTTATACTCTTCCTCAAAACCTTTAACCAATGGAATATATCAAATTCATTCAAGTTTGTATGTTTCCTCTATCGTTATCAAAGAGTTCCAAAGCAGTCTGTTGTATTAAATGAATACAAAAATTATTTTCAAACCTATAGACCCCCCCCCCTCTTGAAAGAAACCCCCAATATTCTATATCATACACCCTTTCTGCCAGGCTTGCACACTATCAAGCACAGAAGCATCTATCAATAAAAATACCCATCCTGCAATTTATCCCCAATTCCACTTGCCGAGCTTACCGTAGCGTTTTCCTCCCTTTCTGTTGTGTCTATCTGACACATGTCTGTCCTTCCATTGTACAAGTGTCTGTTGCAAAAAAAAAATAATAATTTGCTAATCTTTGGTTTGATAAACTATAAGAATTCTATCATCCTGTACAGAATAAAGTTCCTATTTTCATTGAAAAAAATTTGTTATAACTCTGTTGTACTTAGTGTAGTTATGAAATTCATAAACTTTGATGGGAAATGGTTCCCCACCTATATAGTACTGGTAGTTTGTCAGAAGTTTATTCCGTAACTATTTGTCTTTAGCTGTAGACGAATAAAAAGAAACCACTGGTGGTCAAACATCACCTGGTTCTTTTAGTTTTTCATTGGCCCGAACAATGTTAAGATATACATGTTAAATGTGATAATTGTACTAGTCGTGGTTTCTTCATCATGGAATTCAATGTCAAAAGCCAAGTGAATTTTCAAGTATCTTGTGGATACACAGACATTAATCTCTTGTTCCCTTGGTTGTGAACGATATACATATGCCTTAGCAGTCCGGTTAAAACCAACCAAAGAAACGATGGCCTGTAATAGATAATCCCAATGTCAAGTCGTGTAATAAGAGTGATATTTCTACCATTGTTGCATGCTTATAAAGGAGCATGATGACCAAAGAGAGAGAGTATAAAATTGTATCAAATCCTTGTCTTCTCTCCCGATATCTGTAGAATTTAACGATGTAATTTTGGCCCATTTCTTCTCTCCTATCTCTCTCTCTCTCTCTCCACTTTGATGGTTGTTCTCGATTGTATGATGGTAGTTGATCGTAAGTGTGAAGTAGACATTAGATAAGGACCTTGCCTATTTTGCCTGCCTTTCTGCCCGATAATTCTTAATTTTTTTTTAGTTGTTTTGTTTCTTTTTATTCATTGGCCTGCTTTTAATTTGAGAGTGTTGCATTGTGTATATTGCATTCAGTCATTTATTGCATTGCTGAATTGTTGTTGTTGTTCATGCATGTACTGTATGTTTATCACTTTTGGATGTTTGCATCTTGTTAAAGATTGTTATGAACAGTTCAATTTCAGCATCATCTAACATCAGTCATGGTAGCTACATGCTTAAGCCGGAGTAATAGGATTTTATAAATGCAGGGTTGACATTTTCCTCCCTGAGAAGCAAAGAAAAAAAAATCATAACGGCCCCCTTCCCCCCCCCCCCAAAAAAAAAAAAAAAATTATGTATATAAAAAAATTATATCATTAACAAATAAGAAATCAATATGAATGAATGAATTGAATCGATCAATTGATCAATCAATCAGGCAATCAATCAATCGATCAGTCAATCAATCAATCAATCTGACAAGTAAGAAGAAAGTACTATCATCATCTTTGGTGTTTGACGTGTGTGAGATATCAAGGATTTTTTTTTATCCCTGGAAACGTTTTGCATTCTCAATTTCTTACTCTTGCCTCAAAATTTTTGGCTTCTCTTACCGATTTACAACTATTCTAACCACTATTTCTTAATATTCCATGAATGAAATAACTCTCTCAGTTGAAAGAAGTGGGCTCCGTAACAAAGGTTTGCAATCAATCGCTAAATACCAATGACCAATCAAGATCATTGTTGCATGCGCATTTTGTTTAAAATACTGACCGGGAACCAATCAGTGCGGTTCTTTCATATTTGCAATTCATCGCAAACCTTTGTGTTACCGAGTCCTGGAGGCAATTACACAGAAATCTGACACGAGGTGGAATAGAAAACAATCAGGATATTCACTTTCAGCTAGTGAACTTATAAATGATATAACACATAGCCAACTGGAACTGAATGAACCTTGTAGGTAGCCTATGTGAGTGACAGAAATCGGTACACCACAAACACTCTTTCAAGATTTTTATAAAAACATTTTGCATTCTCAATTTCTAATTCTTGCGTCAAAATTTTTGGCTTCTCATACCGATTTACAACTATTCTAACCACAAAAAGACATTTCTAAATATTCCATGAATAAAATACCTCTCTCAATTGAAAGAACTAGAGGCAATTACACAGAGATCTTACACGAGGTGGAATAGAAAACAATCAGGATATTCACTTTCAGCTAGTGAACTTATAAATGATATAACACATAGCCAACTGGAATTGAATGAACCTTGTAGGTAGCCTATGTGAGTGACAGAAATCGGTACACCACAAACACTCTTTCAAGATTTTTATATATATATATTTTTTTATTTTGTTGCTGAATACTGACCAAACTTTAATAAACAATATTTAATGTATAATAAATAATTTGGGAACTGCATGAACTCACATTTCATTATCGTCGCACCAAAACATGCAGTTTACTGGTATTAGAGAAAACTCAAACAAAACAAGCATTAACATGCCATCAACATCAGATTTTAAATTATTAAATGAAATATATATTCCACAATAATTGAGATATTATTGATATTTCAGAAATAAGACACAAAACATATTATACAAAGTGTATGATATCATTTGGGCCCCATTACATAAATCTTAGTGATTGATTGTGGAACTGATTTATATGTTGATCATACACAGTAATCAATGCAATCAGTCGTAGAACTCAACTCATCAATTTCTAAGCCTTTTGTTACAGGGCCCAGGTCCCCTATTGCATATCACCCATAATACATGTCTTGAGCATTCACTCTTTTGTGGAAATAGGCCTTTAAAAAAATGTAACTTTCTGATTTTACAATAACATCCAATTTTTATGAAATTTTCCTTGTTGATGTTTCCAGTTTCAAATAAACTTTTTTGTCGTATTGGACCCGACCTTCAACCATTGATCACAAACCTTGCCCCAATGAAATAATAATAATTGGGGGATAATATTGTTTTGTAAAGCCATAGTTCCCAAATTTTCTCTTGTGATATGGTATACTACACCTGTATTAGATATTGGTTGGTAATTTTGAAGCTATATTTTTGCAATTTTGAAGTCAGTGTTATGTGAATAAGAATATTGTATCCCTTTGTTATGCATTTGTTCGAATTGCATTGTTTGTCAACAAACCCCTCTGATGATAAAATTCAAGTATTTTTTTATGCTTTTTTAACTCCTAACAAATATTGTAGTGAATACAGCTACCTTCTAGTCCCTCTAGGGCCTTCCAGCTTTGTGAATCTGTACTCAAACTCATGCCATTCAGGGGCCTTTTTCACAAAACTATCACAAGTCAAAGTCCATTGACATAATTATATAGTTTCATAAGTTTATTCTTGTATGCATTTAGAAGAACTGAAACTTGGTTTTGAGAAACAGGCCCCTTGCTATAGATATTTTACCAACAGCAGTATAATCATGAAACAACATTGCATAATCCTGCTTTTAGATATTAAAGCATATTTACTAGAGATGATTGAGATTCTCAACCCTTTTTGTATATTAATTGCCCCCAAATGTGCCCTTTCTACTACCTTTTTTCATAAACATCCCTGTCAAGATATTAGAAGTATGTTTCCCAATTAAATAAAACCCATA
The DNA here is from genome assembly GCF_037042905.1 of Lytechinus pictus. Classification (NCBI taxonomy): domain Eukaryota; kingdom Metazoa; phylum Echinodermata; class Echinoidea; order Temnopleuroida; family Toxopneustidae; genus Lytechinus; species Lytechinus pictus. The sequence goes on from NC_087246.1 coordinate 50,574,929, forward strand.
GTCTGAAAATGAACCGTCATGTATCTTTATCCTATATTGTATTAATATTAGTGGATTCCATTGCTATATGTTTGAATTATTTCATTTGACATTTCTATGTAGTATATTTTTGCCCTATATTGTCTGGCATTATGTTGAATGTTACTTATCCATTTGCATGATAGTTTACTCTTCATTGACAATTATGAATTGTGCATTTCAACTTGTGATTTTGGTTTATCAATGTAGTGATAGAGTGGAAGAGTCATAAAAGAGACCCACTTTGTTAGTTTTATGAGGGATTCCCACCCCCCCTAAGTTTGCCTCAATTATTAAAGCAGTTGGAAGTTTAATATTAATCTTTATTTTTATTTTACATAAGGACAATGATAGTTTCAATGAGACTGTATTTTATTAAAAGGTGAATTAATGGTTATGAAAGCCTGCAATATTGTGGGATATAGTGATTTTTATATCATACCCATCGAGGTTATAACAGTAAAAGTAACAAGTTGAAAACAATACTTTACATGTGCAAATCAGCCAATTTGAAGAATTGGTGATTACATAAATAGGATATTAAAAAAAAGAACAATGCTATATCAGAGATCTTGGGGTTAAGACACGATTCATGGCTAAGTCAAAGGTTATTACTTGAACGTAATGATTATCATTCAAAGTTTCATATTTTTTTTAATGGGGGGGGGGGGCAGCAAAAATACTCTTGTATTTGACACGTCTCTTCTTCTCCTCCCCTCAGTGTTAAAGGTGCGAATCAACCGGCCAGCTCGGAGTATGGAACCCCCAGCCCCCACAAGCAAGACCGGCGCCCCAGAACCAGTGATGGTGTAACAGTGGTCGTCTGAGAGAGCAGATTCATCGGGTCAAGAAAGTCTGTCCAGCTCCGCTGAATGGGCTGCGGACAGATCCATTCAAGTTCATCTGGTTTTTTATTTTTTCTTCCAACATTACTGATTAAACCTGAATATCATGAGATTTTTATAAACCTGAATATCATGGGATAAAACCTTATAAACCTGAATATCATGGGATAAAATCTTTATTAACCTGAATATCATGGGATAAGAGTTTTGTAAACCTGAATATCATGGGATAAAATCTTTATAAACATGAATATCATGGGATAAAATCTTCATAAACATGAATATCATGGGATGAAAAAAAAATTACAAATCTGAAACATAATGTTGATTCGTATTTAAAACTGTTACTAAAATAAACATCTACTGTTTATTTTTATCAGATTTTTCCACCCAAAGTTAGCCCAAAGATGTAAACTAAGGTGTAACTTTGTACATCTTTGTGAGTAAAATCTTTCCTTTAAAAATATGACATTTGTATGATGATTGAATTGAAGTATTAATTTTCCCCAACTTTTTTTCAGCATGAAACAAAGTGTTTAAAAACTCAAATATGACCCTGTCAAATTTAATTGTCTCCATTTTGTTAATTTCTTTTTTTTTCATCTTTCCAAATATGCCTGTAATATCTAGTCATAAAATGAATTTTATAATTTGATCATGAATTTATTTTTGTAGTAGTGGCCACTGGCCAGGCCAAATAAGAAATTGTTGCAGCTCCCATTTCATTACTATCTGAATTTGGAATTTATTCTTGTTATTTTAGATGTATAGCATGTTTCAGAAGTGGAATGCGTTTCTGTAGATGCAAATAAATCTGTTTCTACCTGTTTTATGTACCAAATATACATATATGTTGTTTTGTAATGTTTGTACGAAATTACTGTTCGTAAGAAGTAAATGTTTTGTAAGATTTATGGAAAGATACTTTTTGGATAGGATGTTGTTTATTTTTCAAAAAAAGGGGAAAACAAACATCCAACTTTGTATTGTGCTGTTCAAGGTTTGCTTTCGTGTTTTTGTTGTGATTTTGTGTATAGGAAAGTTTGAAACAAATATATATCCTAGCCATAGGGGAGTGCAACATAATAAAGGAAATCGTTATGCAAAATAAAAGATGGGCAAACTCCACATAAAGAAAAAATATTGTCACCTCACTTCATTTTCAATATAGTGATGATCAAAGTGAGAATAATACCTTAATCCTTTTAATAAACAATTTTTTTTAAACCCAAATTCATGCCATAAAAATCATTATTGGTATACAAATTCATGTTTAATTGTATTACATCTTTAAAATGAGCTTTGTTCCTATTTAGAAAAGATGGTATTAAATTGTTGTTATTGTTATTATCATGATTTAGATGGCTCAATTTTCTGGTAATTCCATTACAAAGGTTGAATACCACAATATCATGAATGTAAGAAGAAAATTGTTGGAATGAAAAAGTTGTAATAGAAAATACTTATTTTCTTTACATAAAAGGGATGAAAAGATACAAAACAGAGACATGGTGACATGGTCTAAGATCGTGGTCATTGAATTATATTGTCCTGGTGGAATTGCCCAGAAGTGGAATTTGAAACCAAAGCTATCTTGATTTGTGAAAATCGTGTGAGTTTTTGTTCGGAATGTGACACATTATTTTGTGAAATTGCCAGTGGTTAGAAAAAAATAAAAGTGTGAAAATGAGCTTCCCCGTGTGTGCTTGATCAATTCATCCATGTTTTTTTTGGATCCATTATGAAATCTGTAAATAACCAAATTCTCATTCTGAATTTCCATGATTATTTGTATATATTGATTATGGTATGGTTTGTATACAGATTTGTATACAAAATTATTGGTATGGGTTACAGGCAGTTTTCTTAACTTGATAATACAGATGTTCTGATTGCTTTTTTTTTTCATGCTGAATTGAAATTGAATTGAATTTTTTTTTCTTCATGTTTTTATGTCATTGTTTTTCATATGAATTCTTTCTTCATTTTTGCATTTATCTAAAAAAAAAATTGGCAAACATTGTATTCATATACTGCTTTGTGACCTCACAGTGTACAGTATACCATGTTGTATCCATATAGATCTATTTATCATTCTCACATAAACTTTGTATTCTACCTATTTTCAACTTACTATAGCGTATACGAGTGCATTCCTGTAGATATACCATATGAGTTGAACTACACGTAGTAAATAAATCTGTGTATTTATATATTCACAGAATGCCACATAGAATGTTACTATACATTATGAAACAAATATATCACATCTGGTGCATGTTCGTATCAGAGAGTAATTTACTATGGATTAGCCATTCACTCCTTACTATTTATCTTTGCCGGCCGCACAGAAACGTTGTTAGCCTAACAGAGTTGCTTACAGTAAGCCCAGTCACATATTTCGGATTGTGAGGTCAAAACATTTATTATTTCAATGTGTAAGTAATGCATTGTTGTAACATTAGGCATCGCTGCCACATTGCCTATTTTAACAGGGCCTCTATTCGCGCATTGTTAGAGGTAACAACGTGTCTGTGCGGTCAGTACAGTTATAATACAAGATGAAAAGAGCAACCTTTTTTTAAAATAAAAAATCATTTCCCTTTGAAAACATTAACAAGTATCAGTACCAAATGCATGAATATCAGCTTGAAATGTCGATGTGGATATGCATGCATATACATATTTGAAGAGAGAAAAAAAATCTATGTCAAATCGTTATTTGTACTCCACTTTTTTAAATGTTTGTACAGAGGCAGATAATGCAACATGTACAGAAGGGATATATTTGCTATGTACCCAAATATGAACTTTGAACTGTGTCTATTTTACAACATCATGATGTATATTGAATGAGTATGACCCATTGTATAGGGAAGCATGCATATATTTGATAGAAAACTGGATTGTATTGTTCGCACAATGATAATATTCCATTCAACCACGATATATGACAATTTTTGTGTGGACATATATGTTTTGAAGAAGAATGCTTTACCCAGGCTACAAACTCATTGAGACTTTCACAATTCTACAATTCTATGGTTTCCTTCTTATATTATCAATGACCCTAAATACACGTGTGAAAACTTGTGATAATTGTTCCACATCAAGTATCTCCGCTTCTAAATTAAACACCTGATTACCATGAAATGTGGGCAACCTAAGCATAAATGTTTATTGTAATTCAACTAGTCAATCACGTAGATTTTTGACAAAATTTGTGAATATCAGTGACAGATATATTCTGCTATCCTGCTGTTCAGGTATAAAGGCGGAAGTACTCTTTTATATCGTAAATTCATCTTTTGCTTGTGACATAGTGCTCTGTGAATGCAGCAGTGCGTCATTTGTGTTAATGGTTCAAGATAACCTTTGTACGACAGTTTGATTTTATCATCTGTTGGGTTTACTACCATGTTTTCTTCTGAGAAAAAAAAAATGTGTTCCAACCAAAATATCCTTGAAGTTTAATAATAAAGTTATACAATTTGTATTTCTGCAATACTTGCTCCGAAAGTATTTCCTCATATACAAGGAATTGGGGTATTTTGATGGAGTATTAGTCAGAACAATTCAGACTTGAGAATTAGGGTGTTTTTGGTTTGGGTTTGTATTCCATATGGCTTATCAAGTAGATTTTGTCATCTAGAGACTTCTTGTGTTTGCAGGAGAAAAGGCATGGGGCTGATTTCATAAAAGTAAAAATTGATTTTCTTTTCCTACTTTCAGCAATATTTTACCCCATTTAGGTGGCATTTGATTGCCCCTTCCGTCCAGATCCCTCAAATTTGGTCTTGTATTAAAATAACCTTCTGGGTTTACAAAGACGGTATACACATAATGCAAACACTCATATCTATCTTGATATTTGCCATGTCAATGTCATTGATGAAAAATTGAAAGTAATCTATTCCTATCCACCCATACACACTTCAGTGGTCATTTGTATAGACATTGTGCCAATTGTCAGTTTTAGCCATTTGTCAAAACGTTTGAGCAAGATGTAACCTGATAACATGTATGAACTGTCACATCCCTGCAAGACATGTGTAGTTGAAATTATATCACCATCTTACAGTATATTTATATTGTATTATCATGGGATAAAAAAATGTCTCTCATGTGAGACTGAGAGTGAAGTTGACTTGAGATGAATTAGTTTACCATAAAGATGCAGAAACAATTGTTTGTTTGCACCTAGAAAAGAAAAAAAGATTATAGAAAACAAGCAATATGTGATATTGAAATAGAGTATATATATATGTATATGATTAAATGTTCAATATTTCATTCAATCCTATTTATTTTGTGATATTTATTCTCGAGTTATTACCTTTCTTGTGTGTGGTGGCCTACTCGTGCCAAGAATGTTTGTTTTGTGTAAAACACTTTTCTTTTTTGTAATTGCTGCTGTTAAATACAAGGACTGCTTTCGTTGCTCTCATATCAAGCTCTCAAAAAACGAACTCTCACTAGACCTACTCACAAATATTCTAACAAAAGGAAGATATTCTAGAAATAGTGGAACATCCCTGACAGTCTTAGCTGCATTGCATGATTCAACATAGCAGCAGTGCTAACTTTGAAACAACTACATTAAATAATTTTTTCCCAAAGGGGAGGGGACAAAAATTCATTTGATGATTAAATACTGAGTTTGTTTCCCTCAAATAATTTCTGACCTTGACTGAGAAATTTGTTATCCTTTTTTGCATATTATTTGTGATATCAAATGACAATCTTATGTTTCATTTAATTGATTAAGTAATTTTAAAGTAAGAACCAAACAAGCTTTATTCAAGTTGATTGATCTAAAATGACCTTCAGATTGCTCGATTTACTTTAGATATGAGTTTCTGCTTGATCACTTTCGCTCCCTCCATCTCGCATACTCTGACACCATTAAACATAGTCTTGCCCCCCCCCCCTGCAAAAAAAAACGGTAAAAACTTTAATTTCTCTACTCTGACAATTAATAAAGAAAAGGCTAAGATATGAATCTTGAGAATCCAACTAGAAATATCTTTATTGAAAACTCTTTTCCCTTTGTGAATTTCAAAGGAAATAACTTCAAAACTTAGGTCCATTGAAAAAAACAATGATTACAGTACTCACCCTTTCAACAAGGCATAAAGTGAATTCCAACTCCTTTAAGTACAGATAACTTTGCCTTAATCTTTCAGACTGAATAAGTTTAACCTGCCAGCCAACTTAATGGGTTGGTTCTCTGACATGATCTTTAACCTTATCTATGCCGAGGGGGGGCCTCGGAGGCCCCCCTCAACGATTCGCGCAATATTTTGCGAATTTTTTTGACCGCGCCACTGACTTTTTACTTGCAAGTCTTGCGCATCTTTTGAGACCAAATTTGTAAAGTCCGGGTACGCAGTGCGCAACATTTTGGAAGTGCATATCGGACCAAAAATTGCTCAAAAACATGATTTTGTGTACAAAGTCAATGCAAATTGTGTTTTCAACCAATAATCATGAATGTATGATTGTTTTCAGTTTTGCTGGTCTACATGGATTTATTTTATGCTGTTTATGATCTGTGTCCCCAACAAATTTCATCGAAAAAACAAAGAAATTGCAAAAAACAATGTAATAAATAAGAAATTGATCTGGGGGCCGTTTCATAAAGCTGTTCGTAAGTTAAGAGCGACTTTAAGAACGACTGGTGATCCTTTCTTGGGCGCTAAATCATCGCCAATCATGCAATGGTGTGTACCATTTACTACAAGAATGGATCACCAGTCGTTCTTAAAGTCGCTCTTAACTTACGAACAGCTTTATGAAACACCCGCCTGATATCGCAATTTTTTAAAGTACATTTGCTAAGGACACCACAAAGAGTTGCTGCACCAAAAATTAGAGCATTTGGAGCTTTATTTAGGGAGTTACAGGACTAATTATGCATAAATTAGCATAATCAATTAATAGCAATTTGCATCATAGAAATTACAATACAATTTTGTAGATTATGTCCCACACAACCTCCATGCCAATTTTTCGGCGCGATCGACGACCGAGATCTCAGGGGGGGGGGGGGCCTGTGAGGCCCCCCCCCCCCCACGGCCTTATGATCTCTCAAATTACCCCAGCCGAGAAAGGATTAGTAAAGACATGATGTACTACTACTAACTTAGAAGTACAGGTAACTCTGCCTAATGAAGTGGAATCTTTTGAGACCACCAAAATCTGTTTGACCTAGGAGAAAATCGACTTAGAAGAGGTATATAACATATGTTTTGAATATTCTGGTCTAAAAAATTGCTTCGACTTAGGAAATTATTCGACTTAGGCAGAGATATCTGTATATAACACACATTTTTAATGTCTAAAAAATGCATCAACGTGGACTAATCATGGAAGTTTACATGTGGTACCTGTATTATTACAAAATAAACACGATATAATCTTCCAAACAGCAACTTGATTCAAGCTTACAAATTAGATTACACATCTAAAAAAATATTTCTTGAATTCAGAAAAAATAGTGGTTCCTGCAAGAAAATAAAAAAAATTAATTACAAAAGAATATTTACAGAAGTATATTTCATTTTCAGTGATTGATCACATATATTTTAACATAATGATTGCAGAGAAAATAGAATGGCAATTCATCTGATTGGCAAGTAGACAAGGAAAAAAAAAAAATCAACCACCTTCATAATTCATCCTAGGAATTACTAGTGAGGAAATGAAAAAGAATTATAATCCATAGCGCAAACCCAACCCAAACAATTTTCCATTATTTCATTCCAAATTCATATTATCTGAAATTAAATGTAAATCCCAAAATGTATATTACCTTGAAAATAAGAATCTTTAGCTAAATGTATAAAAAAATTAAATGAAGGGATCAGTGACATATGAACAGTTATAATGGAAAATTAGAATAATCAATTTCAATGTTATCAATATATTCTGAATTTTACAACTCCATTGAATACCATGCAGGGTTGCTGTCAATTGCAAAATTGAGAAAGCCAATGAACATCATTGTTGCAAGTGAGGTTGAACATGTCGTGTGGAGTGGCGCATGATACATGAGTAAAGTTTGCATTAATTTATTTGTTTAACAAGATCAGGGTCCAAGAATGAAAAAGGCCCAGTTCCTCACCATTTATAGACAGACCCCCCCCCCCAAGAAAAAACACAGGGGCAAAGGGCATTTATTTTAACCCCCAAAATATCAAAAGCAGCCCTCAAAAGTTGCAAAGGAGACTCCATGACTTGCTGCCGGTGTCAATTCAAAGAGTTGTTTGACAGGAATACAAAAAGAAAAGAAGAGGACCCTGGTAAAAAAATACAATTTAATTTCCCCTGTTGGAGCCGTGATTGAAATAAATCAATACCCTGATGGAATGTACACATCAAAGATAATCAAGAATCAATCAATCAATATACACTTAGGTCTGTATTCTTAACTCTAATATCATTTAAACTCGGGTGACAAAGTTGCAGTTCAACGTTGGATAGGCAATGCTACACAGGTCTCTAAGAGTAGTACAGGTTGACTTTATCAGGTTATATAGAGTATCGAAGGGATGACGTCACAAAAAAAAACTTTTTTATGCGTTTCAGCATTTTTGATACCATATTTTGGTAGAGCATGATGAAAAACCTGTATTTCCAAAATATGGTGAGAATCGGTCCATGGGGGCCTGAGATATGACCTCATGAATACGTGATTGGCACCATTGAAGTACATGTAGTATTGGCCTGGTTCAAAAGTTAGGAACCAGGTGAATAATACACTGACTTCAATGGGCCTAATTACCGGTATGTATACATGAGGTCATATCTTGGGGCCCCTTGGACCGATTCTCACCAGATTTGGGTTGTGGGGGTTTTTCATCATGCTCTTCCAAAATATGGTATAAAAAGTGCTGAAATGCAAAAAGTGAAAATTGATGACGTCACACTTGGGTCCCGGACTTAGGTACTCAACAGACTATGGCACTCCAATCATTCACGTCAGTGTGAAAAAAATAATCAACTGAAATATCTTTTGTCACCATTAAAGCAAGGAGAAAGAACTTCATACACATGACACTTGCTTCTCAGAATTCTAGCACTGACTTGAACCATGGCTTAAGTTAAACCTGACCCCAGAATATAGACCTTTGAGTCTTTGAATATATACTGCATTGATACTGAATGAAAAAAATAATGATACAGTATCACTCGAAACAAGTGGGATGTATTCATCAATACCACTGCAATTATTACTTCATCTGATCACTACATAATGATTAAATATACATTCATTTAATTACATATATATTTAGCTTGTATTGCCCCTTCATCTGACAAAAATAAAAAGAATAAAAGTTGTCCGGTATGTATTATGAGAATGCGTTCAATGGTGATGATAAGTCTTATTTCATTTTTAGGATTTCTTAAGATTTTCAGTAATTCGTTTTAACCAAGAAACGTTACTCTTTGACCATGCATATTTGCATCATATTAAGTAGTCAAAGGGGACAAAGCGTATAAAAAGATTAGAATTTTAAGTAAAAACATAACATTATACCTTGGAAATAGAATTTTCAAAGAAAATCTGAAAATTCTATCTCAATGATCATAAAAAAAAAATAACATATCAATAAAAAAAGAAATAAATCCAATACTGAGGTCTTTAATCAACAGCTGCATTGAACCATTAAGGATGGCCTTTTTCAAATACTCATTTTTTCTAATATCAACAGAAATTCTCCCTCTTTTTATACACACTTTAAGTCTGTGTACAGTAGGGCCCCATTTCATGCTCCCCTACTTTTATTCAAAGAGGCATCCCAAACCTATACTTTGAAGATCACTTTCAAACATCGAACTGAACCTTCATTTTACAGTGGAATCTTTATACCGGGTGGGTGTTTCATAAAGCTGTTTGTCAGTTAAGAGCGACTTTAAGAACGACTGGTAAACCTTTCTTACATGCTATAAATCACCAATGTGCTTTTAATGGTGAATATATTTAACCACAAGAAAGGATCACCAGTCGTTCTTAAAGTCACTCTTAACTTACGAACAGCTTTATGAAACGGCCCCCAGGTAAGAACACAAAACGGCAACATTAATATAATTTTCCTGTGAACTAATAGTTCAGAAACTCTTCCTTTTTTCCCCGATTGTGTGTTCTAGCTCAGTCTTCATTATATGTCACACTTCTTTTTTTTTTTTAATACGAAAAGTATAAAAATAACACAGGAATTAATTTCTGTCATCAGATATAAAACTCTTCATTATATACATGTTCATATTCTTGCCTTCAGCTTTATTGACTAAAGTTCTTATCTGATAGGCCGAAACGTACATAAAACCTCATGTTAACCTGCCCTTCTGAGAAAGCAAACGTCAATAGGGGTTGCATTGCCTCTTATCTCAGAATTGGGAGAAAATCCCCTTTTTGAGATAACAAAATCTGTCAAGTGATATCCTGTGCAATTATAAGTTCTCCAACTTGAGATATGAATATATGCAATGCTGTGGCAAGGGAAGACTTCTCCATTTGATACATAATCTTATGGCAGCCATGTGTTTTATTCTTTCTCAACATCAACAAGTTTTGAGAAACAAGGATTTGCCCAGCAGCATAATACAATTTTTAACAATTATCCATTGAATTGATAATTTCAATAATTTGAATTGCACTCAAAGAAATAATATTAACTAAATACTGCACTTAAAATTGAACTGTGTAAATCTTACCTAAATTCCGCTTGAATGAGAAGCGGTTGAACTTTGAGTATTCCATTGCCCCCCCAAAAAAATGTTGTTCCCCCCCCCCCCCCTTTACAACAATGCAGCAAAACCTTAGTGTGGTTTCATGGGAATTCTACACTCCTTTCATAAATAATAAGCACTTTTTAGTATCAATTATCGAGTTGATTGAAAAGGGTTATTAAAGTTTACAGAAACTTATATTTTCTTATAATGTACACCACTACACCCACAACCTTTCTTCTTATGAAATACGGTTCATAGGCCTTCTCTTTTATAGCAGAAAATTTTTGACTTGCTGAGCAAACTTGATCAAAATAATTGCTCATTAAACGGCCGAGTTACAATCTGAATATTTTTATAATGTGCATATTGACATACTACCCAGGTTCATTTCAGAATGACAATATTTTTACACACATATGGAATGCTACTTTTGATCAAGTAAAAAATCTGAAGTATTATATACATGACGTACAAAATATGATTTCAAAAATATTTGTGAAAGATAAAATCTGATTAATGATTCGTTTGTAGGAATAGTCATTCAGGTGCATTGTTTTTTCTGGAACACATATGCTATACAATAAAAATTGCTTGAGACTCGTTGCATTGAGAGTTATGAGAATACGTCTGGCCATTACTCATCAACTCCAATTGATTTTCTGAAGGTTGACCTCTGACCTTGTCCTGAGATGACCCAGCTGCTTGGTATGGTATTGGAGTTGGCATGGTGTGATGATGATGGTCATCTAGCTTCCTGTGAAGTTCTCTCTGGGCCACTCTTAACACATAAACCGACAGGAAAAAGCTGAAAAGTACCTATAGGAAAAGAAAATGTAGAAATTTAAGAGATCTTAATTTAACAGCAATGAGTATTAAAAAATGTGGGAATTCATGAATGAAATTTTCGGCATTTTGCTTAGTGAATTCTACTGTATGTATGAATATATAAATATTTTCAGCCCGGACCATCCCTTTAAGGTAACTACTATGGAAAACCTTGATTGGGATTGGCTGCTCAGCCCTGTTACCATGGTAATTATACTGGCAAATTTAGCATAGTTGTAAGTAAGAAATGAGCCCCTGGAGTCACTGTCCTTGCTGAACTGAAGAATTTAATCTAGAAATTACCATAGTATAACTAGACTACAATTTATGCAAAAATTTGTTTTGACAGTGCCCAATGACTAAACAGATTTCCAGGAGTGTCTTCTTCAGAGGTTGACCAGACATTCTCTGGGTAATTCGAGACAAACTGTCAAGGGCAATCTGTTTTGGGCTTTCATTAGCCTGCAGACACAGACCCTTGTTTTGTTTTTTTAGCAATTTGCATAGTGCGTAATGCAGAGTTTGAAGTAGTTAGACTAGATTCACTATGTACTATGGCTGCCTCTCTTATATGACACAGCCAGAGTCTGGCGTCTTGTCTTCACTCTAGTCTAGACATGGTGTAATTTGTTATAAGTGTCAAATATGTGTCTGACTGTCTGTGCTAGCAGACTAGGCTTTCATAGTGGACACATGTATGTGCTGACACCAGATTCTGTGAAAAGCACTGGCAATTCCTGTCACACAGGGGAATGATAAGAGGGCACATATAATGTTCCACCTTACGTTTCCATGCTTAGGGGCCTTTTCACACCAGGGAAAAATGAGTTGATTTACCATATTACTAGGCTATGGACTGTGGCATTGTAACATTCCGATCAAAGGATTAGAGGGATATAAGCAAACTTGTTTTAATAATAATAATAATAATAAACAGTTCTTGTATAGCGCATATCACAATTATGAATAATGTCTCTATGCGCTTCCAAAGGACTTGGATATTTTTGAAGATGTTCGTCATCGCGGAGAATTCAATAGAGTTGGTTTGATCGGTTGTCTCGCGAAGCGGTTGAAACTGCAGAAGATTTCACGACGTTTCGTTGGCTGCTGCTCAACTTTGTCAAGTGATGGAGACTTCGGTGCGAGGGCGAAGGTTATAGCGGGTATGCGGACGTCGGAGGGATCCGGCCGAGAGTGTGGGCGGTTGCCGTACGTCGGTGTGTGTGTTGATTTGCGGACGTGGGTGACGGCTCGGTGTTGGTGCTGTCGACAGTGGTTGTTGCCGGTCGGCTGAGGGCGTGTTTTTGTTGTGTCGTCTGATGCAGCGCATCCATGATTCGGCGATTTCGAAGCCTACGTCTCGATTGAGTGTGTTGGCATGGAGTCGAATCTGGATGGCTTCCTTCACACGTCTGGTATGCCAGTGTTGTGCAGAGTCAATGCATCTGACGCCAGACCAATCGGGTTGGTGTTGTTGATCCCATGCATGCTCTGCTACCGCCGAGAGTATGGTGTTCCGCTGCCTGACGTCTCTCTGATGTTCAGTTAGCCTCTCCTTTACTGGTCTTCCTGTCTCTCCGATGTATGAGAAGTTGCAGTCCTTGCATGGTATCTGGTAAACAACACCGTCTTTCCTGTTGGTTGGTACTGGGTCTTTGGCTCTGACGAGTTGGTTCCTAAGAGTGGTGTCCGATTTGAAGACAGTGCGGATGTTGTGTTTCTCCAGTCGTCGTCGCAGCTGGTGAGCTATGGTGGAGACGTAGGGTAGGACTATTGTTGAAGTGAACTGCTTCTCCTCTAGGATGATCCGCTTCTTAGGTTTGCGTGACTTCTTGATGAAAGCCTTGGGGTAACCATTCAGAGTTAGTGCCGACTGAAGATGGCGCTGTTCTGGTGACAAATCCGATGGTTGAGTGACGATTCTATTGGCTCTGTCGTAGAGGCATTTGATTAAACCGCGTTTTACAGCGTGTGGGTGGTGGGAGTCATAGCGTAGATACTGGTCTGTGTGAGTGGGTTTCCTGTAGACAGTTGTCTTGAGGGTGCCATCTGTCTGTCTGTGTACCTCTGTGTCCAAGAAGGCTAACGATCCGTTGGTTTCATGTTCGGCGGTAAACCTGATGGTGGTTTCCCTTCGATTCATGAAGTCCAAGAGATCCTTAGATCTGTGCTTGTTGACGATGATAAAGGTGTCGTCGACATAACGTTTCCAGATCTTAGGCTCGAGTTTCGGCGGGCAGTCGTTGAGGGCAGTATTCTCAAAAGCTTCCATATACATGTTGGCGATGACGGCTGATACGGGGCTGCCCATGGCGGCGCCCTCTGTCTGTTCGTAGAACTTGCCGTTGTATAGGAAGTAAGTAGACTTCAGGACAAATTCTAGAAGAGTGCTTATTTCTTCTGGAGTCAGACTGGTCCTTGAGGCGAGCTGGTTGTCTGCTGTGAGGCGCTCTCGGGCGACTCTGCATGCTCCTTCAATCGGGACGTTCGTGAATAAAGACTCCACATCGAAAGAGATCATTGCGTCATCATCTTCTATGGATTGTGTGGCGACAAAGTCGGCGAAGTCTGTGGAATTCCGGACGGTGTGAGGTGAATCCCCGGTGAGAGGAGTGAGGATGTTGGCTAAGAACTTGGACAATTCATAGGCGAAAGAGCCGATGCAGGATACGATGGGGCGTAGCGGGACGGCTGGTTTGTGTATTTTGGGCAAACCGTAGATCCTTGGTGGTTGTTTACGTTTGGGTCGGAGCTTTTGGTAGGTGTTTTCTTCTAGGCTTCCTTTCTTCTTAAGTCCCGATAGTAAAGTTGTTAATTTCCTTACTAGGGAGTCAGTAGGGTCCTTCTTGATTTCTCTGTATGGGCCAGTAGAGAGGAGGTTGTCCATCTTGTCTCTGTAAGTGGTGGTGTCTAGAATCACAGCTGCTCTTCCTTTGTCGGCGGGTAAGATCATAATGGTTGAATCTTCCTTCAAAGACTTGAGAGCTGCCTCCATATCCTTGGTGATGTTGGATTTAGGTGGTTTAGCTTGTTCTAAGACAGTGCCGATATCCTTGCGTAGTGATTCTCTGTCTTCTGGTGTCAATTTGCTGATGTTTGACTCTACTCTGGCAACGATTTCTGCTGCTGGTATCCTCTTGGGAACAGTGGCAAAGGTCATGCCTCTGCTGAGCAGAGTCTTCTCGGTGTCGGAGAGGTTCCTGGAAGACATGTTGATCACCCAGTTGTTGTTGGTGGTGTTCCTCTTTGTCTTGGAAGCAGGTTCGAGTAATTCGCTGAACTTCCGCTGTTGCCTCTCTTTGCATTTGCCAAAGATGTCATGGTAGATGGTGTCATGTGTCTGGAATACGGCCTCGGAGTGTTGAGAAGAGAGTGTGGTTTGAATTTCCTTGGTTGTGGAAATGACTTCCCTTCTGGCTTCCTCCTTGGTGAGACGGGTAAGAAATATTCTTTCCCTGAGAAATCGTAGAGATGCGTTGTCCGCTGCTCTCCTAGCTCCCCTGGTGTGGACTGGAGATTTGATTCTCAAATCCTTCGGGATAACAGCTGCTTTGATGCATCGTGTGAGAAAGGTGAGGTGGTTGCTAAACCGTGCAAGAGTCCTCATGCACCGTTCATGTCTCCTTACCAGTTGAAGGGCGGTGCGCCCGTATGTAGATCCGATAATTTTGAAGATGTTCGTCATCGCGGAGAATTCAATAGAGTTGGTTTGATCGGTTGTCTCGCGAAGCGGTTGAAACTGCAGAAGATTTCACGACGTTTCGTTGGCTGCTGCTCAACTTTGTCAAGTGATGGAGACTTCGGTGCGAGGGCGAAGGTTATAGCGGGTATGCGGACGTCGGAGGGATCCGGCCGAGAGTGTGGGCGGTTGCCGTACGTCGGTGTGTGTGTTGATTTGCGGACGTGGGTGACGGCTCGGTGTTGGTGCTGTCGACAGTGGTTGTTGCCGGTCGGCTGAGGGCGTGTTTTTGTTGTGTCGTCTGATGCAGCGCATCCATGATTCGGCGATTTCGAAGCCTACGTCTCGATTGAGTGTGTTGGCATGGAGTCGAATCTGGATGGCTTCCTTCACACGTCTGGTATGCCAGTGTTGTGCAGAGTCAATGCATCTGACGCCAGACCAATCGGGTTGGTGTTGTTGATCCCATGCATGCTCTGCTACCGCCGAGAGTATGGTGTTCCGCTGCCTGACGTCTCTCTGATGTTCAGTTAGCCTCTCCTTTACTGGTCTTCCTGTCTCTCCGATGTATGAGAAGTTGCAGTCCTTGCATGGTATCTGGTAAACAACACCGTCTTTCCTGTTGGTTGGTACTGGGTCTTTGGCTCTGACGAGTTGGTTCCTAAGAGTGGTGTCCGATTTGAAGACAGTGCGGATGTTGTGTTTCTCCAGTCGTCGTCGCAGCTGGTGAGCTATGGTGGAGACGTAGGGTAGGACTATTGTTGAAGTGAACTGCTTCTCCTCTAGGATGATCCGCTTCTTAGGTTTGCGTGACTTCTTGATGAAAGCCTTGGGGTAACCATTCAGAGTTAGTGCCGACTGAAGATGGCGCTGTTCTGGTGACAAATCCGATGGTTGAGTGACGATTCTATTGGCTCTGTCGTAGAGGCATTTGATTAAACCGCGTTTTACAGCGTGTGGGTGGTGGGAGTCATAGCGTAGATACTGGTCTGTGTGAGTGGGTTTCCTGTAGACAGTTGTCTTGAGGGTGCCATCCGTCTGTCTGTGTACCTCTGTGTCCAAGAAGGCTAACGATCCGTTGGTTTCATGTTCGGCGGTAAACCTGATGGTGGTTTCCCTTCGATTCATGAAGTCCAAGAGATCCTTAGATCTGTGCTTGTTGACGATGATAAAGGTGTCGTCGACATAACGTTTCCAGATCTTAGGCTCGAGTTTCGGCGGGCAGTCGTTGAGGGCAGTATTCTCCCCCATTCTCGACTTGGATATTATTACCCCAGCTGTAGCTTGGCAGCTGTAATTACTAAGATTACAGCGCACACGCATTTCAAGGAATACATTCCTGCCAGGTACCCATTCACCTCACCTGGGTTGAGTGCAGCACAATAATAATGGTTCGCCCCTCTGATTCTTTGTCTATTCATAATGTTCTGGCCCCTCAACGAAATTTAGCGATTGATCCTACAGCTGATTTTTTATGACCGATCATTCACAATTATGAATGCAATCAATCATAGAAATCAGCCTTAATTACGATTAAATAATCGCTAAGCTTAATTTTTTTAGCCCGCTATGCTGCCAATGGCTAAGGGTAAATAATACAGAATCACAAAATGCCTATTGGTCCTGAAAACTTTATTCAACTCTGGGCGAAAGACATCACCTGTTACTGGAAAAAGCCCCTCTTAGTATAAAATTCCCTACGAATTTATGAAAGCTAATACTTGACACCGTTCTCACTACCGTCCTAAAGCTACTTTACTGGAAACTCGTTTAGTGAAAACTAGTTTAACGTGTTATGAGAATAGTCGAAGTGGTCTTGGAAGCGATCTTCCCAACCGGTTCAGAAAACTACCTTGCGATGTAGTTTTGAAGATTGCTTTGCCTCGTTAAACTGGTTTTAGCATAAGTGAGGACACAACCGTTCTTCGGGAAGCAATCTTCGTACATTTCAAGCATGCTACTCAACACACTGTATGTGGAATGCCTACGCTGCGGTTTCAAATTTTGAGCGAAACACGTCACCCCAGTGAGAGTGTTCCCATAGCAAAGTTTACGTGAAGTGGTTTTGAAAGCCACTTTCGGGTGATCAAATGGAACGCTAGCAAAGTGATCTTCCAAACTGGTTTCCTGAACCGATTTCCAGTTTTTGAAAATACATGTATAATGAGAACGGTGTCCTTGACTGTCTTTACATAAAAGTGACTTACTTACCTGAGCTATAAAGAACAAGGAAGATGAATGTTGATCCTTTATATCTTGGACGGAACGAAGGGACGAACCCATGTAGGAATTGAGGAACTGGGTAGGTAGAAGGCCCAGGAATGATGCTAACATGAATGTTGATACACGGACATTGGACAGCTGTTGATGAAAAAATATCAATAAAAAATGCCCAATGGACTAAATAGGAAATTTTGATTCAATCATCAGAGAAAATTTAGGCAATCTAACCAGAAACAGAACATTTAAGAGATAAATGACTGCTATAGACGGTTACAGGCATATACTTGGGGATTCTAAAAAAAAAGGTATATGGGCATAACGCTAAAAGTCACCAATAGGCCTGAGTCATTGCGTTTAAAAATGTTTGAACACTAAAAAGCAATGTAACAAAAAGAACCTTCCCCAAAAGTTGCTTGAATTACACATTTCACATCTTTTCATCCATGAAATGGCGATCTATATTCCCTATTTCCCTGAAATCATTTTCATTTAGTTGGTAACTAACTACAATATGTAGTCCCACATGCAGACTTTCATGTTGGTAAATCTAGTGTGACTTCGAATGAAATTGATCTTTCTTGAGTCAAGAAAGAACAGAATATTCTTAATTTGCCTTAATAGTTTCCAACTCAATAAAAACAGCTAACAAGTTGCTACTCCATGAAAATATTAAGGGTCAATCCACTCCAACAGTAAGTAGATATATGAGCAAACACGTCATGCACTTTGAATGAGAAATCATTCAAACCATTGGGATGTTACACAGCCATTTGACCAGATTTTCTCACAAAGCAAGCTACATGTAGCTGATTGTAGCTGCATACATATTACATGATCAACTTGGCATTGAAATCCTTGGTTCGATTGACCACAAAGACGCACTTCTGCTGCAGCAACTGTCAGTCAATAACAACTTGTCAGAGGAGCAAGCAACGGTGCTTTCCATGAAGCAAATTAGAGTAAAATGACTTGATTACGTAATAAAAAAAAGTTAAAATGCAATAAAAATAACTGGCCTGTACTTACAGCAAAGACTCCATTCTGTATCCCGAAGGGTATCGGGGTCAATCTCGTCAGAGCAATAACTTGGAATCCATGATCACCTTCCACCACCCTAACAATCATCTCTAGCTTCTCAGTCATCAGGTTCCGTCTTATCAGGGAACTCAGTAACGTCCTACACACAAGCAGCGCACACACGGAGCCGATGGCTACTGTCACTATCACAACAAATGTTCCAAAGGCGAGGCCGAAGCGGTATCCGGCGACAACGTTGACCAGGATATAGCCCCACGTCATGGGGAAGGAGAGGAAGATGAAGAGCACAAGAAAGAAGAGGAAGCTCTCGGCATCACCGGAGTCAAGCAACCATGATAGAATTAACTCCACCTGAACAAAAACAAAAGACAAATGTACATGTTACATTGTACAAAGAGAAATGGAAATACATTCTTAATAAGGTAAGACTAATCAGGGGAAAACATACATAAGAGAACAATATCTGAATAAAAGAGGGGCACAAAGTCAGAAAAAGGGATCTAATCATAGTTCAGTCTGCTGTGCAAACCCTTCACCCGAGTTAAGGGTCTGAGTGTGCAGCCTACTCATGCCTTGTGTACTGAAGAGAAACAGCAAGTTTTGTACGTGCTAGTCTTTGCATGGAGACATACTTGCTGATCAAAGTTTCAATCAGGGTCTGTGCCTGCAGACAAATCATAGTTTGGAAAGAGCACTGCAAGATATTAACATTCTTCAGAAATATCACATCACTTGAGCAAACAGACATACATTCATGTGCACATAATCCTGTCATCTCAAAATAAACATTGATTTCTACAGAAATGACAAAACAGGAAAAAAAACTGTCACAGAAGCACTAAATAAAAGGTTAGCCAGACGTGAACAGAATAGTGCCTTGTATGGGATTCACTTCAGATAAATGTGTGTCTGTATACATATAAATATATATATAGAATGAAAATGGGATTCTATCATCTAATAATAAATCATAACTTAATAACCTATACTAATTCTGAGAAAAGATCCACATGTTATGTGGCAAACAAAAATTGTTGAAGTACATGTATGTATGTACATTTATTGTGGACACCAGATGTTCAAATATTTGCCTCAGATTTTTCTGTTTTTTAGATTTCATATCCTTCAGACCTGTAATTAGAAGGTTCTATGGGGTAGTTACGGTAAATATTTGCTTGCATTATATAATTGGCTTAAAGTCCTTAAACTGTGCTTTTATACTTTAAAACATGGAATTTAGTGTAGCTGGTAAACAAACAAATCTCATTACAATTTTAAATGATGATAATATCAAAGAGAAAGAAAATAAAGTGAAATATTTATTCAACTTTCTTTCAAATATCACAAAGATCCTTTATAGGCCTACATTTACAATATATTAGAAAACAGATTTATGTAGCAGATATTTGGAGAAAAAAATAGATAAACTGTAAATTTAGGCCTTACAAGTGAAATTCCTTTCCACATGCAAGGGTTATATGAATATACAATATTACGCGAAATGTAGGTAAAAATTTTCCTGGCGTTTGAGCAATTTCTAAGAGTTGCTATATTTTAGGTAATTCATCCACAAATTCTTAATACATTTCCACTGTATATTGGTTGATGTTGTTGTGATGGATAATTAATCAAATGAATAGTTGGCACAGTGTTGTTAGGGTGTAGGTAAATTCAATTGAATTCCTACTAATAGACACTCCTACCACGTTTACCACTATATTTTGATGGGGGTGTGCCTCGCAAAACCCTGAAATGGGGGTCTGAGGAACTGACTACAAGAGTAAAATATTGGGTCTTGGGAACTAAAAATATACAGGGCAGTCTGAAAAACAGGGTCTACGGAATGGGATTGTGGGGTGACGGACCTCTAGCTGTTCGATCAGCTACATGGTCACACAAAGACAAACAAATATGTTGCCAATTTTGCTATGAAGAATAAGAGCATTGAAAAATCTACTGTTTACTGGGTATTGCATGCTGGGAACACTAAATCAAAAAGCTACTTTCCCGACCAATGTATGTGGGTGCCCTGCTGCCATCCACCCGGGGGACTATGATATGTAGGCTATCTGCCATTACCATTACCTTGGTACTTTGACATTAGGGTCAGAAAGAGAAACAGAAAAAAAATGAAACTTGACATGTTATCTTACCTCTTGCTGGAAAAGGAGAAATGTTGATAAGCCAATGAGCGAGATGGCTGAATACGCTGTTAACCTAGGACACACCTTCACGCAAGGGAGCTTCCCAACGACAGATGACAGACATGACCTCTGACCTGAAGCCCCGGCGCTCACAACCAGCTCCCTTGAGCAGCATGGCAGTCTCGAACAGCAGGCCAAACTCCCAAAGTGGCATGCATGTCCTGGAGTTGAAGAGGCAGCGGCGGAAACCCCACCCCCTGCTGCGGACATGCAGCAGTGGCAGCAACCGAAGGATTGGCCGTTAGATAGCATTGATCCCAGACAGAGGCACTTCAAAACCATGTTGTAGCTGGTGCCTTTCACAATGCAGCTCTGTTCATGTAGCCACTATGACATGACTACGATGCTAAAACAATGTTATCAAGAAGAATTACCACCCCTCTAGGTAGTTTGCATGTTAAAAGAAGCCACAAAGTTCTCCCTCGCCATTTCTGGCTTTCAACTGATAACGTTATCTCCTTTCGTTATCTTAAGCTTAAAACAATCACGATGTGTCTACAATTGCATCTACACGAGTGACATATATATGCGATGATGTGTACATATAGCCTCTATGCACATCCAGTGTCAAGGCAGGTCCAGCATGTTTGATTTCACATTCAGTCTTAAACAGTTAATATCAGGCATTAATGTGAATTTGGTGTGGCTCATCAAAAATTAACCTTGTCACTTGGATGTAACTGGTCTTAGTCTCATCAGCAGACACCTTTAAACTCTCCCAGTCACCGAGTTTGTACAAGGTGCTTGATCATAGCTTGTAGTATATCATTATCAAAATTGAAAACCTGATTATCAGACAATCCACATTGAATACTGTCCTTCAGAACATGGTCTTCAGCCTGACAAAGGCATACTCGTGGAGAGTTACATCTGAAAAAGAAAAAGAAGAAACTTGATATACATGTACAATGTATGAACATATTACAATATAAATCACACGTGTACATATTCCATCATAAAATTACAAACAATGATCCAGTCCATCCTCTACTCCGACACTACTAAAATAAACTGGATAACCATATAGAATAGGCCTTTAGTTTGGCCAAAATAAATCTCCAAATTGACTCTCAAAAATAACTCTC
This sequence comes from Lytechinus pictus, assembly GCF_037042905.1. NCBI lineage: Eukaryota > Metazoa > Echinodermata > Echinoidea > Temnopleuroida > Toxopneustidae > Lytechinus > Lytechinus pictus. Next base: position 50,596,584 of record NC_087246.1, read on the forward strand.
CACTAAAAATAAAATTTGAAACAATTGAAACCACATTTGTAAAAACAGTCCTGATCGATGACCATCAACATCACATGCAATTGAGCAAGCAAGATTGAATCAGCTGACTTTCAGGCATAAGCATGGCAGTTATATAGAACTTAGGAGGGAATTATTGTTATCCAGGATACTCACCCTCTCATACTGTGCTTTTACACCGGTCTTCATATCTAAAAAAAATACTAGGGGAGATTTTCAGGAAAAGTTTTGTCAGTAATTTTCAGACTATTTTGCTCTCAACCAATCAGACGCTAGGATTTGCAGTCTTAGCTCATGAAACACTCCCCTGGTATATCAGGGGCCGCGGAACGGTTTTCAAAGTGGGGGGGGGGGCTGAGCCAAAAGTGGGGGGGCTGACCATGCTAAAAATCACAATCATATGGTCATTTTTACGTTTTTGTACACGGTTTTGGAAAAAAGTGGGGGGGGGGGGCTGAAGCCCCCCCAGCCCTCCCGGTTCCGCGGCCCCTGTATATTGTGCCATCTTGAAAGAAAAGACCGGCGAGTAATACTCTGTACTTTTGAAAATCACAAGATCTTTTGCAAGAATTTACCAAGGTCGCAGGGGATATTTGATGTGTTTTGCTTGCCCCAGCAATAACTGTTGATCATTGATGTAACTAGGCAAGAAGAGAGTTGTCTGCTGTGCAAACCCTTCACTCGAGTTGAGTGGTCTGAATGTGTAGCCTACATGTACAATGACTTGTGTAGTTTTATAGGAGCTAGTTTTGTTTGAAAACCAACTTGTTGATCAAAGTTTCAATCAGGATCTGTGCTTGCAGACTAAGGAGAGAGAGAGAGAGCATCCTTAGCTGGAGGCACATACAATTTGTTTCAGGCTCATAATAATTACAAGACTGTTATGTCATTAAGGTAGGTGTGATTACAATTTACAAGAAATGATTCATTGGGTATTATTTAAAACAGCTAGGTTCTCATAATTTATGGCCATTTTAGTGACTGGGTTGGTGTGAATACATGCACACAGTACCTACAAATTGAAGGGTACACGTATTGGATCAAGGACATCTAATGATCTAATCAACAACTCTGTTCCTGTGGGGAAATAGATATGGTATTGAGTGTAGATAATCACTTACACATATGCAGGGTAATTGACAATGGAAAAGAATTGACGAGTGGATATTATGCGCGTCCATGGGGTTTCGAAAAGCTCCCTAAACAATTATTTTCCATGTTCTGAGTGATAATGCACCCCTTAACAAGTATTGGCGTGTGAAATCCTACCCTTTAATAACAAAACGGTACCCTTGACAAGTATTCCCTTAATTTGACCCCCTGAACAAGTACAGCAAGTTTAACAGCCCCAGCAATCCTTTTTCTAGTATGTGTACCGGTATGCACATTTGAGTTATGATCAGGGGCAGATCCAGCGGGGGGGGGGGGGGGGGGGGGGGAGCATTTCCAGCCTGTGCCCCCCCTTGAGATTCATAGTCAATATTTTCAATTTCATACACAAGTGAGCTCCCCCCCCCCTTTGAGAGACACACCAAATATTTTTATTATGTCTTTTTTTTTGCTTGTCAAATTTTCAGCAGGACAAAATGACCTTCATTTATTAGTAAAAACTTTTTCTTTATTATTGAAAGAAGGAGTATGCATGCTCAATATCTCAAGGTAATTTTCTCTCAATAAAATATGACTACGAAAGCCCTGTTCCCAGAAGTGAGCCAGCCATCTTGAGGAGGAAAAACCTCGAATTTTAGAACTGAATACAGAGGCATAACATGCCTACATTCAGAAACTTCCCTAGGTATCCTAGATAAATAATCTAGATCTAGAAGCTTTACATCTCTACATCCAAGTAAATCCAAGTAAGGTAGGCCTACTCGCGGCACTTTTTCCATTTCCAATATTTTTTTCCTTTCACTTGCCATGCCATGCCTTCATACAATCACAAACAATGAAATATCTAGCGTTATAACTTATAGTCTAGATCTAGACTCTACTACTCGAGATCTAACTAGGCCTAGTCACAGGTCTCGTGCATATGGGCAGTTCCAAGGTAATGGAGTGACATTCAGAAACAAATTTTTGCATTCAAACAAAGATATCACCCATATTTGAATAGTTATTTGCAAAGAAATGGTACCCGACAGTAGTTGCTGAAACCCAATTTTCAAAATAATAACATTTGTTATTTTGATCCACTGAATTAATGAGATGTGTATATTCATAAACATGGTTACGGAGTGACGCAAAACGGACATGCATATTTGAGGAGAAAACATATTGCTCAAACTCTGTGAACTTGAAATTGCTATGATGCTATCACAATTTTGATTTATTGATTGGATTCTATGTTGTTCTAGCTTCAATATGCTGCATTACATTAAAAAATTGGTGTATTATTTCATTAAATACGACTTTAAACGTAAACCCATACCTGGTTACGGAGTGACGGTTACAGAGTGACATCAGAAATATCCACCTGTAACAGGCAACGTAAAATCAACTTATATTTTAACATTTTTGTTTGATATGATGTAAAATGAAATTTTACAAAACAAGCAATAGTTTTCTGTTAAATTGAAATCAAGTAAAAAAATAATATATGTAGTTGTTGTCCCATGTATAGAATTTCTTGTATGGTTTGGATTCTCCTGTAAGGAGATACGTAAGAAAAAAAACGTGACTAATTATGTTCCCCTTTTGTATTTATGAAATTCCATACGAGTTTTGATAGAAAAATTTGATCCAGATTTGAAATAGAGCCAATAGAAATTTTTGGTAAATGTCCACTTTTTTGCTTGGCCTTGGATTCTGGAATTGCCCATATGCTATTACCAGCATGTGTATTTTCTTAAAATTTAAAGGTCAAGTCCACCCCAGGAGAGTGCTGACTTGAATTAATAGAGAAAAATCAAACTAGCATAGTGCTGAAACTTTCATAAAAATCGGATGTAAAATAAGAAATGACATTTTAAAGTTTCGCTTATTTTTCACAAAACAGTGATATGCACAACTAGGTGAGCTGAGTCAGTCGATGATGTCCGTCCATCACTCACTATTTCTTTTGTTTTTTATTGTTTGAATTATACAATATTTCATTTTTTTATAGATTTGACAATAATAAGGACCAACTTGACTGAACCATATAGTAAATAAACAATGCAGATTCCACATGTTCAGGGAGGAATTAATTGTTGTACATCACTTGACAATGAGGAGAAACTTAGAATATTTCATATAATAAAATACAAAAGAAATAGTAAGTGGATGACATCATAGTCTCCTCATATCATTTGCATACCAGCCAGGATGTGCATATACCGTAACTGTTTTGTGAAATTAAGCGAAACTTTAAAATGTCATAACTTTCTTATTTTACATCCGATTTTGATGAAATTTTCAGTGTTATGCTTGAATGTTGGATTTTTCTCTTTTTATTTAAATCAACTTTTTGTTGGGGTGGACTTGTCCTTTGCAAACAAATACGTAATCACATGCTGTAGGTTAGTCCAGATGCTGGACCTTCGAGATTTTGTTTTCCTCAACACACTGCGCTCTATTACCACTGTTCGCTTTTCCTACACACTGCACTAACCCATCATGCCCATTGATCGCGCGATCCCCAAATTTACCCTCCTACTCCGGTAGGAGGGTAAATTTGGGGATCGCGCGATTTGGGGATCGCGCGATCAATGGGAAAAGCGAACAGTGGTTAGAGCGCAGTGTGTGGAGGAAAACAAAATCTCGTAGGTCCATCATCTGGACTAGCTGTAGGTAAAAAATCACATTTCCCCTGTAACGTTATACTATAGTATAATAAATGTTAAAAGTTACCGTACTGTCATGACTGTAACTTAATTTAATAATTAATAGTCAACTATTCGAATCACACATGATCATGGCATGGCCATGAGCCAAAGTCTCCCATCCACTTTCATGACATCAGACAAATATTAGACAAGTTCATCATGTACAGTACACTCTCAATCTCGCTTTTCAAACATGTCAAATGCTGCCCATCCCCCCCCCCCCCCCCTTTGGGGGGCATAATAATTGGGAATTCGTGAGTGACCTTAGTCCTTACATTTCAAAATTACAGCTGTCCCCGGCGATGCATGAGAGAGCGATCCTTTTCAGGCAGCGAGATGATGAACGTCAATTTCAAAATCCTATGTCCTTCCTTAATCATTAATTGCAGGCTCCGATCCTAGCACGTGCCACCACCACGTAGTACGGTATACCAAGTGTAGTATGCAACCCTGGTATTACGTACCGTATACGGCTTCCAAATATTCCAGGCTGGTGCCCGCGGAACATCTATGCATGCAGGTCGTAGTCGAAACTGATGAAGGTAAAATGTCCCGCGCGCGCGCCAGGCCAGTCGATCGTGTGAACCGGTGTGAACCTTCAACCACTTCCGTAAACATTATTTGTTGGCCGGCTAGGCGTGCATGCATCATCATTTGGTAGGCCTAGTAGTTTTTACGGAAGCTCTAGATCTAGTGTGTGGTATTATAATTATAAAGGAGCATAACTGGTGCAGTGAGTCGAGTCTGTCATTCCAATTCCAAGTTGTCATCCAAGGTCTAACTACTCCTCAATTGTCTTCTTTGTTGGTAAGTTGCCTCGACATTATATCAATTCATAAACAGGGAAACTGCGTGGACTGAATAACTGTTTACATTACGGCCAGGCACTTAACAGTGAATACATGTTAAAGACAAAGTCAAAGATAGTGCCAGATCTAATCATTGTCAAGGAAAAGTGAGGAGAAAGACCTATTATTTTCCATGTTGGAAGTCAAGATATCAATCATATTTGACGTTTATGATCATTAAAGGGATGGTCCGGGCTGAAAATATTTGTATCTTAATACATAGAGTAGAATTCACTGAGCAAAATGCCGAAAATTTCATCAAAATCGGATAACAAATAATAAAGTTATTGAAGTTTAAAGTTTAGCAATATTTTGTGAAAACAGTCGTCATGAATATTCATTAGGTGGGCTGATGATGTCACATCTCCACTTTCCGCTTTCTTATTTTTATTACATAAAATCATAATTTTTTCATTATTTCATACTTGTGTGAATAATATGTCTCCCTTATAATGAAATAAGTTGCAGCAATAAATATCTAATGCACTATTCAGTTGTCAATCCAATTTTTCTAGTTCTTGGAGGAAAAAATTGAATAAACCTAATTTCATATAATAAAATACAAAACTAAAGAACAAGTGGGGATGTGACATCATCAGCCCACCTAATAATTATTCATGACGACTGTTTTCACAAAATATTGCTAAACTTTAGAATTCAATAACTTTGGTATTTGTTATCCGATTTTGATGAAATTTTCGGCATTTTGCTCAGTGAATTCTACTCTATTTATTAAGCTATAAATACTTCCAGCCCGGACCATCCCTATTAAGTTATGATGCTAAATCTCTATTATAACCGGACTTGGATTTGTTCTATTTGTTTCTGGGGATCTCCAAAACAGTGGAGGGATCACCTTAAAGAGAGTTATCTTATACCTTGGTCACATTTGCTCTACGGCGAGTCGAAAACAGCCGTTTTAACATTTTTTGTACCAACTATATATAGGTGGTTTGAATTAAAATGAATAAAATGGCTGTTTTCGACTCGCCGTATACGGCCGCCGTAGAGCAAATGTGACCAAGGTATTACCCAGAGAGCGCTCTCTGGGTACTTAGATTAGATCTAGACTATGTTTAACTAAAAGCTAAACTTAACAACTTTTAATTATATATAAGTGATTGTGGATTACCGACAGGCCTTGTATTAGTTACTGAACACGCGCATAGGGCCTACGCGTCGATCAGAAAATAATTTCGTACGTCCAAAACTTTGCAACATCCTTCCAAAGGGTACTTATACAGAAAAATAGTCAAAAACACATTTTTAAAGTCTTTATATTCTCAAAATTATAAAATATGGTCAAAATAGCTCATCAGTGATTTTGTTATTTTCTTGACTTTTCCCATAGAAAACATATGTTCGGTAATACCATACCTTTTTCAAGTGACCAAAATCTTTCACATGCAAAGAGGGGTCCGATTGGAAGCTGATATCGTAAATAATACATTTTTTCAGCAAAATTTTTACATACTTACATGTAAATTTTTAAGGTATTTGTGTTTTTATGGTGAAAGTTTGGTGAATTTTATGAGAATAATGTGTTTGATATGATTGAATTCATGAAAATTGTTCGGTAATATGATTCACTACCTTAACAATTTCAGAAAAATAATTATAAACAGGTTTCCCAAATAAGAATTATTAAGGGTGTTATTTTCAATGAAAATTGAAATTCTTTCAAATATTAAAGTATAATAATTTGTCTTTAAATAGTTTTAAAAAATAACTCTACTTATGATACCATAAATCAAGAATGGCATATTAATGTTGTATCGAAAAGAACTCCCATTCAAAGTTTCAATTATCAGATTTTTAAACAATCAAGCCACTTTGAGAAATACTTCGAAATATTGAATGACTCTGATATAAAATCTATTTGCACATTTTGTTGTTTGAATCACATAATGACAAAAGTGTCGGGAAGATGTAGATGTCACAACATTCCGAAACAGTTTTTGTAAAAGAGATGAAATTGGAGATAGATTTCATTACCTTTGTCAATGCACTGTTTTGAAGAACAGCAAGAATAAATATTTGAAATGCTACTACACTAATCCAAATAAATACAAAATGAATCAACTCAATCAAGTGTTAAATAACAAGAAATAGTTCGCTATTTTTTGTGCTTACATGTATATTCTCAAAACATTGAATGTTATATTTTCTGATCTTGTAATTTATCTAAGTTTTTCCTTTAATTTTTTGAAAAACAACCTTTGTACAAGAATATTCCTCATCTCATTTAGTAGCTCGCATTTACATGTACATGTATAAGGCTTAAATTTAACAATTGCAGATAAAAATAGATAATGGATAAATGGGCCTTTTGCTCTTATAAAATTTGTCACCTCTCTTCTCGTGTGTGTGTGCGCGAGTGCTTGATGTGTACAAAGAAAAGGGAGTGGACAAATTTTAACAGCCCTGACAAAATAAATGGCAGTGAATGGACTAGCGAATTATTTCACAATAAATGCTTGATTTTTTTTGCACAGCCAATTTCTACTAGTTAGACCTTACTTTTAGATCTTCAGACAGTTGTTCATCAAATGCCTTTGCTCCCCTCCCCCTCCACAAAAACATTAATGTAGGAAGTTCATGGTATGTGGAGAAAGATGTTTTCTATAAACTCAAATCAATTCTAGACAGTAGCCTAGGTTAGTCTATGTTAGACTCGTACATTTGGCCATGAACATACATGTTGAACAGGTGATATAACTATTAATTTACTCAAAACCCTTTCCTTCTCATGTTATTTTCAGATATTTAGACTCAAAATGGATCGTGAGGATGAGGAATCTCTGATTGAGGAGAAAGAAGACGGGGAAGAAGAGGAGAGTCTATGGAGTAATCTACCAAACCACATTTTGGTTTATATTTTTTCTTTCTTAAATCTGAGTGATCGTTGTCAAGCTTCCCTCACCTGTAAAGCATGGAGTGAGATATTTGGAACTCCATCTCTGTGGAGGAAGTTTAAGTTTTGTTTCTTCACAGAGTCTGATTCCTGCCAGCTAAAGTGCCTTGACCTCTATGGGAGTCAGCTCAGAAATGTGTGTGTGGTACTGAATCAAAAAGGGGAGGACAATCGCAAGAATGCTTGTGAGGTGATCAACCGTCTGGCAGAGTGCCCTGACCGCAGGCTTCAAGACATCACTGTACAGTTCACAACAGACAACCCCCTCTTCTTCAAAGGATCTGAGTTCCTCAATAGCCTTGCGTTGCTATTTGGACCTCCTGCCCCATCTGTGACTATGCACCACCAGCTACGCAAAATCGATCTTAGCCAATTGGAATTATCAATCAGTGATATCATGCTTGCTTTGATTGCAAATAATCACCCAAACCTAGAAGTTCTTAACATCCAGAATCACTCAATAAACTGCCATATCAGTACAGAGCACATGCTGGACCTTGTACGCAAGTGCAAGAAGCTGCGAGAACTCAGTACTTTCTACAAATCAGTATCCGACGATGTCTTTAAGGCTTTTGCTGATGCAGACCATGCACGTCTGGAATACCTGTCTCTTGCTTGTCGACGTGAGGAGAAGTACCATAAGCTACTGTCAGCAGACGCCTGGGATATACTTGTGGCTTCTTCGCCAAAGCTTCGAGTTAGTTTACTCTTTGACCACACCATCGAGCGGCATCAGATCAGATACATCTTGCATCCTCAGATTCCACTCACAGAGCTTGCCATGCGAACAATGTCAGAGCTCCACCATGAAGTCGGAATCGTTGCCTCCTTCTATCCTCGTACCCTAGAAGTCTTCATTGTCGTGACCAAGGGTTCCGAGTCCTTCAAGACGGAACTAATGAGGTTGGTGTCAACAGCACCTCATCTACGAGTCCTGCATTGCTTTTGCGGCTTGGACGTAGACACCATAGCCAAAATCAAAGAGCTTTGTCCAAACCTGGAGGAATCTACTCTGAAAACAGAAGATGACTTTAATGAGATGCAGAGGGTTTTCGTTGGTAGGGCTGCACGGAATACTGTCATGTCTGGCCGGTAAAGGGTTGGTTTGAATAACGTCAAATAATAAATCGTATTTTATCTTCACACTAAGCTGCAGTGTTGGGTCTGGGAAAATCTTGCATAAGACTGAAACCTAAGATAGAGACACATCTATAAATGTCCAAAATCGGCTGAGACAGACTATAGACACGAGGCACACAATCGCTGTCTTGACTTGAGCCCTCTTTTATAGACACCCAACACTGCTAGCTTAAGAGTGGATGTTACCCAAAAATAATTTCAAGCTTGGACTTCTGAAAATATCCCTCCAAGATTGTATGTGACAAATTTCTCCTAACTTAAAAAAATATCAGATTATCAAATATTTCCTGAGTTCATTGAATCATTGAATGACCAACGAAATAATGCAAAATAATATTTAGATACATCAAATATGCATATTCTGAATAAAAACATACGGTATATTATCTGATCTAATTTCAGAATTTTGTAAATTACTGATCCACAATCATTTTGTTAGTACTTTGTGTGCTTATGATTAATCATTTTGAAGAAAAGTTTATGGGGACTTAAATTGAAACAAATATGAATGTCATCAATACTTTTTTTTAGATGTTTTTATTACAATAATGATGAAAGTGGCATTATGCCCGATTCCCCAAGAGATCTGCATTGTTAATCATGATAACACTTTAACAGAATATCTTCTTATTGATTCATCAATTCATTCATCCATCATTTTAATAATCAATGTTTTTCTCATTTCATTCTTACATACAGATGATTGGAGGTGCCTCTGGTGAGATGGAAATCTCTCTGAACTTTGAAGGGAGAAATTCAATACATCAACTGCCTGGAAAATCAAATGCAATGTCTGATATTGTTTTATATTGCTTATTGATTAAATCCATTTGAATCAGGTATTTTTTCATATTTAGATAAATATAGACTACATGGTCTCATCTTTTGAAAATTTATGATCGATTCAGTGTGTTCTTTTGTGGAAAAAGTTTGCATTACAGGTCAAGTTGAAAAGGAAAATTTAATAATCAATTTCTTTTGGGGTCACAGTTGAGATCAATAGCTCTATATACTGAAATGTTTTTGTTTTTCACATTCTTATATTTTATGAAGAGATTTGTATGGATCTAATAATCACATAAGCATAAAAATGCCTCGGATACTTTTGAAAAAAGAACAAACCAATCGATGCAAATTTTAAATTTGCTGCCTTGTGGAGACTGGAGCCTCAAATTCTGTTAGCTAGCAATTATTATTATATTTCAGATCGTTATATAAATAAAAAGGTACACAATTTGAATTTGATTTAACAAATAATTTCTTTCCACTAAAATGAGGAGAAAAAAAAATATTTTTAATTACTTTTATGCAAACTTTGTTCCAAATGCCTTGATCTTTACACTACTTTTATTAATTACCCATTAGGTTTTGATGTAACATAATGGTTTAGGAGATATTGTTGGGCATTTAATGAATAGCAATCATTGGAATATACTTGATGTGTATATTTGCATTATGTTTATTTATGTTGCAAAGTGGGGTGATAATTAGATGTAAAGGTAATTCAATCATGTTGCTGCAAATTGAAGGCATGGGTACTTGACTGTTGTATATTGTAATTTATAGTTTTAAGCTACTTATTCATGTAAAATAATGTCAAGTAGGCTACAGGGTATCGAGAACTCGGGTAACGGGATACCTCTGCTAGTTAACACTAAGATTGTGATTTTTGAAAGATTTTTATTGAAGAGCAATGTCAAAGTATCCATAGAAATTCTCTATTTCCCTTAAATGTAATATATCACTTCTTAAACTTCAACCCTTTGTGCAAGTATTCTATTATTTATTATTACAATCCATCAATCTATAACGAAAAACCTGAACCAAATCCTGGTCGATAAAAAGAAAACAATAGGCCTAAGTAATGTAAGACCAAAAATGAAAATATATTGGCAGTGGCTGCTTTGTAGCCATGGTTCATAGTCTTTTGTATCAGACACATTGCTGATGTTTCATGTAACAACATTAGACTCGTATAGGCAAAGTTAAAGAACCCTGCAGCCTCCACCTAGATGATAGGCTAGCTAGGTGTTGGCAAATTATAAAATTACAAACTTTGTAGAATAAAAGTGGCATCCAAGCAGGTTGGAAGGGACCTGTGCCCCTTTGTATATTTTGAAAATCACCAATTAAACATAATTGACAGTAGCTAAATCTAAGAAATTATCATCTGCAACCCTTCTATTTTTCAGATTTGCTCTTTGAGGCCCCATTTACATGTACATTTGTCCTGCCACTGATTAGGAATAACATAACAGAAAGGGGGGGGGGAGAAAGTTATTATAATAGTTACTGGATTTGTGAAATTCATTTTAAGGTGAGATAGGCAGATAGTTTGATAGTTCTTGTTTTTAATTGTGAATTTTGATACCTATGTTGAATGTTGTCTTCATAAGGTGCTATTTTAGTGCTTTCAATCAAATGAATTATGCCCAAAGATTATATATAGCTGGCTAGAGTATGCACAATGCCAAAGCAAATAACAGTACAATATGGAAAATAAACTTCTGAAGAGAATAGTACAAATAGTGTAATAATTGCTCAGGGAGGAGCTAGAATAAACCATTTCTCTTCCTTTGCAATTGTGATTCACAAGTTGCATTTGAAAAGAATATTAATGACAGTAATTCATCGCCAGAATGACAGAATTGCAAGCTCTTTTTCTTCCCTTGTCAACTCTGGGATATTTTTGACTTGCAATGGCAATTGGAGCATGTGGCACGTTAGTAGTGTAGGGTGCAGTCTATGGTTTACCATCTTCTAATTTAAGAATAGTGTTAATTCATATTTAAAGGTCAAGTCCACCCAAAAAAGATATTGATTTGAATAATAAGAGCCTAATTAAACTATCACAACGCTGAGAATTTCATCAAAATCGGATGTAAAATAAGAAGGTTATGACATTTTGAAGTTTCGCTTTTTTTCATAAAACAGTGATATGCACAATTCAGTGACATGCAAATGAGACAGTCAATGATGTCCTTCACTCACTATTTTGTTTTTTATTGTTTGAATTATACAATATTTCATTTTTTACATATTTGACAAGAAGGAACAACTTGGCTGAACCATATAGTATTAAACAATGCTAATTCCACATGTTGAGGAGGAATCAATCGTTGTTTCACTTGACAATGAGGAGAAAATTAAAAATATTTCATATTTCATATAATAAAATATACAAAAGAAATAGTGAGTGGATGACATCATCAGTCTCCTCATTTGCATACCAACCAGGATATGCATATAAATGTGTTGTGAAATTAAGCGAAACTTTAAAATGCCATAACTCTCTTATTTTACATCCGATTTTGGTCAAATTTTCAGTGTTTTGCTTGTTAGATTTTTCTCTTTTTATTCATATCAACTTTTTGTTAGGGTGGACTTGTCCTTTAATTAGCTTGATGTAAAACATTGTACTTTTGATTTAATTATGGTTATTACATGGCGGTCATGGGCCACTTTTCATCATTTCATGAAGGCAACATCAGGCCCAAAGAACAATCTTGAAAAAAATAAATAAAATAGTATGGCAGTATGTCATCACACTCTAGTTGAGGCCCTCAACAATTTTCCTCCTTTGCACGAGTGCCTTTTGATAAATTGATGATAATATGTGATTCTTAAGTGTTCTCCTTGCATGCTGCATTATCTCCTATAGTATTTAGCTATGCAGTGTCTATTTATTAGTTTGTTTATATTGCCAATGTCATTCTGTATTGCAATTAGGAGTGTAAAAAATGAAATGAAATATACAACTCATTATATTTTACATATTGGTTCATATATATATATAACTTTAATAAATTTATATTTTCTTTATAAAAATACTAAAATAGAGTATTTAGAAGAGTTTAGGAAGGTAAAAACTTGTAAAAATACTAGGCCTAAAAAATACAGATTAAAGCTGTAGAAATAAAGGATAACTCACATTCAACTATATCAAGTTTATATAAGCTTTCAGTTAAATGCATTTATTGCATTATGCAATGGGATACATAGTCAGATTGATTGAGTGTGATTTTAAATGGAAAAGGGTCTTCAGTTTGTCCCTTGAAAAACAAAACTGATCATCGGTGTTTTTTATTACCTAATGATCCCATATATTGATATATGATACATATTTGTATAGCTTAGATCATCCTCTTTCATTTGATGCAATTTATAATGAAAATTTGAAGAGTAGGTAATCCATTCATTTGGTGGGAGGAATTTGAATTTCAAAGGGAAAATCAAAATCAAATTTCTAGAAAGTTAAAATGTCTGCCCTTTAATATGTATGACTCCTTAATCAATGAATATATATAATGTACAACTGTAGGAATAATATATCAATATTTTTTTTACAAATTCTGGTGTTCCACAATTGTAAAAAGGTCAGGCATTTTATCTTCATGACTGCCTGTCTGTTTGCCATGACGGCAAACAGAGTTCAAAGATCATTTTCACCCTTTACTCTGTTTTTCCAACAATTAAGCCTTTTGTCCACTACATTTGGTGTCAGGAAATTATGGAAACGCAAGCTCTATTTTAAACGAATTTAAAGGGCAAATATTGAATTTCCCAAATTTGTGTAATTTTCTCACCATCGCTTACTGCCCACCAGATGACTTGACTTTTTGGTTCCTCTCTTCAAATTGTTTTTATACACTCATGGATGAAAAAAAAATTAATTCATTACTTTTGATTAAGTTAAGATATTTCATGCATTATTAATTCTCATTTTTATTTTACTGGGATGTTAACAAAATTATGTATATTTATAGAAAATGTAAATGTAGAGTTATAGAATTTTATATTCATTATACTGAGAATAATAGAGAACTGTATTATATAAGTAGATGATAGGGAGTTTTCGCATTTACTCTGGAGACACTCTCTACAACACATCGATTCCTTAGAAAACGCAATTAAAAATCACAATGGAGAGCTGAGAGGCTTTTCCCGAAAGTTGGTGGTCTGGGACAGCAGATCATCCAAAGATTTGCAGCGGACGAACAATTGCAAATATGTCGTCGTCCAGAGACGAGAGATTCCGATGCTGTCCCGGTCCACCAACTTTCGACAAAAGCCTCTCGGCTCTTCATTGTGATTTGACTTGCATTTTCAAAGGAATTGCATGGTGCGTTGTAGAGTGTATCTGTAGTAATATGCGAAAAAGTCTGAAATAACACAAATGCCGGGGCAGCGGAATTGGAGGGTGTGATGCTTGGGGCTTCAGCTTTCAGATTGTGAATTTATGAATATTCAGCCCCCCTTGGCCCCTCCCCCTTCAAACTTGTTCTGCCATCCCCTGGAATATGATTTGATTATTTCTATGTTGATCCAAGTTGATTCTGATCATTAACATTTGTGTGTTGAATGCTTCATCAGGTTATAGCACAGTGCAATGTTATTAATCACAGCTTTATTAAGTTTGATAAACATTTGTCTTCCAAAATAAGATTATTTAATTTATCCATTTGCACTTCAAACTCTTTTTTCAAATAGATTGAGGGTGTTTGCTATGCATGCATATGTCTTGCGCTTGAATGAATTGAAAATTTTTGCCTTTGTCTTTGATTTTGAAATTGTGAATTCATTATACCTAATGAAATGAATTGTCTTTTTAAATTAAAAGCAATATGCCTACATAATACTAAACACAGTCTTTCATTACTTTCGCATCCCTGAAAGCTATTTGTGCCTGCTGTTTTTACAGGAAGATTTCAATTTTAGTTTTACTATAGTTTTAGCCACTATTTAGTTAATTTTCATGATTTTAAACTTCTAGAGAAATATTTTTATGGCTGATTGTCATTTTCTGATTTTGAATTGTGCTTAAAATTTGACTTAGATGTAACATATACATGTATGTAATAAATAGTAATATATACTAGTATTCAAAGTTTTTAATTTATGTGAAAAAAGGGTGCTGATCATATACGATAATATAAATAGCCTGTATCATCAGCATGCAAATGAGCCGGTTATAAACAAGCAATATTACAAATCTTTCAGATGTGGTGTTTTTGGTGAATATGTGTTACCTCATAAGGTATTTGCAATGTTAAAGTGGCTTATGAATTATGTACACACAATTTTTGATGGAATGAAATTGTGACTGGAACATTTTATTTTAAATTCTGAAAATGATTGAATTAATGTCCATATCATCAGTTCTTTTGTGTGTGCAATCCAGTGTCTATTATATTTCCAGTTTTAAAGTATGATACTTTAACTAGTGTGGCAGGGGTCCACATCAGAGGGGCTCCCCAAAAAAATCCTCGAAAATAAATTCAGATTTTAATATTTGGTCGGTATTACCCCCCCCCCCCCCCTCTTCTTGAATCGAGCATACGAGGCACATCACTGATAAGATATGACATTAATCCAGAAAACCATTCATAAGCCATTTAAACTGAAAAAATACCAAGAGGAACTATGAATTACTGATTAGCCTGCAGCATATTGATCAAAACAAATGATTGATATAGTCATCAAATCAATTCATACAACACTTGAGAATAATGAACAATTATTGGTGATGATAATTTATTTCAGAGTTTATTAAATTCAATTCAATTAGACTGCAAAGATTAGCTGAGCATCAGTGTATTTTTATTTGTGAAAGGCCGAAAATACGGATGTCCTGCTTATCATAGATTATGTCAAGTTTGGTGAGTAGAATGAGAAAGCTTGTGAGCAGAAAAGAAAAAATAAATAGAAGACATGGAAAGATAAAAAGAAATAGAGGAACATTAAAAAAAAAAAAAAGAGAAATGCAGAGACAAAGGGAACAGGGCACATAAGATGACATAGAAAATAAGACATGGACAAAAACAATAGACGAAGAGAGAAAGACAAAAAGTGAAAGTCTGAGAAAAGAGAGATGGACACAGGGAAATGAAGAAAGAGAGAAATAGAAAGCAAAGAGAGGAAGACAGAAAGAGAAACTGACATAAAAAGATAACAAGACAGAGGTGCAGAATAAAAGGAATGGGGAAGACGGGAGAGAAGAGGTAGAGTAAAAGACAAAAGAAAGACATTGAGAGGAAGAGACAGAAAAAAAAACGGATAAAAGAGAGACATAGAAAGAGAAGTGAAGATAGACAAGTCATAAGAGAGAAATAAAGAAAATAAAAGACGGGAAATGTCAGAAATAAAGATAGATGCAGAGAACCCCAAAATGTACATCTTTAAAGTTGCGGTTGGGTCATTTTTAACACACTTTGCTAATATTCGAGTACTGGCTGACATTATCCCATGGAACTAGAAGCAATGAACTAAATTTTCCCATCTATAGTTTTATCTGGCTTGTTCAGATATGAAACATTTCTTATACGAGAAATTGTAAAACCTGCCACACTTGCATATATTATGTTCACTCATTATTTCACAAATAAACTTAGTTACATGCTAAATCTTGGCATTTGATTATCCGGTATGCAGGACTCATCCTTCCAAATAATTGTCCAAGTCAAGAACTTTTCTGACCGATATTACCGTATGTTAATTGTTGTACTTATTATTTTTTGTCAGATTTCTCCTAAATCAGACAGATTTATGTGGTCCCCCAAATCACCTATATTCAGTGACAATATTGAAATAATAGAAAATTGCCTCAGCTGTATTTTCAATAACTCATTTTCAATTGACCTTGCATATACTACATAGTTCTCAGGGATTGATTGTGCCATGAATGGCAAAGTGAACGGACCTTTACTAAAAAAAGGAGACATTAAAAAATAGAAAGAAAATAAAACATACACATTCTGATATCAATTACAGGTTTGAAGGATTTATTACATTTGAAAGAAGTATTTCACAGCAAAACATTACATGTTTCATTCATCATTCACAACTGCAACCAAGATGAATGTAATCAATTTCATCTTGCATGACTGTACAATCAGGCGCCCGTAATACAAAGCTTAGCAATGATCGTAGAACACTTTTCTACGATTGATCCAATTGAATTCCATGTACGATCAATCTTAAAAATCAAGCATACGATTAATCGCTAAACCTTTGTGTTACGGGACCCTGGTGGTGTTAGATTAAATCTTGTACTAGTATTTCAACGCAATTCAAAAAAAAAATCAATAGCAACTTGAATTTCAACCAATTGGTCAGTACGAATAAGTAATTTTCACTTTGAGTTGCATTGATGGCCAAATATAATGCAATAGGCCTTAGCAGATACATGTAGTTCCGCTGATTGGGTAAACTCCAATATCAGATTCTCAACCGACACTTAATTCCAAAACAGATGAAATAAACCAAAAGGGTTAATACAGATCAAAACTATACAGAAAAATCCTTCAAGTAAAATACTGCCCTCATAATTAAAGAAACAAAAATGGTATACAAATATAGCGATGATGAGATAGAGAATGAATATCAACTGTGATGTGCGACACATTTTATCTCAAACACTTTTCAGAGTGATAGGAACAAACATGTTTGCAGTTTTATTTCTGATAGGAGATAAATCCATTTCCTATGGTACAAAAAAATCGTAAAAGCTGCGTTCAGGAGCAGAAGTGGTGTTCACATCCATTTGGCTTTCTGTATCTACATTTTACATATTTTTGGTATGTGTATTTGAGAGACTCACATGTAAAGTTATAGTAATACACAACACTTGCAAAAATGCTAAAAATATATATTCAATATTTTGCAAACTATCTGTGGCTATGATACACTTTCAATAGTAAACCTGGAAATCAACAAATAGGAATGACTCAGTGAGCTTATACAACGGCAGCCACCGATGGTGTCCTCAAATTACTTATCCTCAGCTGTTAGAAAATATACACAGTTCATTTTCAACTTTATAATTATACATGTTATTTCTTACAAATACAAAGCGTTATACAAGTCAAAAGTTATAGATCAATTATATTTACAGTTTTTAGAAGACCTTAATGATGCCTTACCGCAAGTTCATTGGAAGTAGATGTTTAATTTGATTTGGATTAAATAAAATGCTGACTGATAATTTTGGCAATGATTTAAAATCAATCGCTTAAAATGCATTATAGCAGCATACCTTAGTAACCTTACAGACCTAGCATATGATTATGATATACATGTATCTGTAGTTCAGCAGCATACCCAGTATGCCGATTGTGTTCATTCATAAATTGGTACACAGAAATACTGAAGAGGAAAATTTAAATAATTCAGGTAGAGTTGACTCTTCTGTTAAATTCCATGAATAAATGCTGTTAAACTTTGAAACTATTTATTTGCTTGCAGTTCTACAGAATGGATTGTTGTCACAAAAATGCAAAGAAAAAATAAAAAATCTTCTTATACAGAACTAGTATTTAACTCGAGTACTTTTTCCACTGGCACAAGCTGTGAAAAGAAAAAAGAGTTTGCAACTTCAATATAAATGTACGAAGATAATATTTGATTGAGCTCTCCGAGATAAACTCCTTGTGTTACAAGTTACCAACTAGCTGTGCATGTAGAATGGGAAATATATGCATAGAAGATGCATACCCATACGGTTCCCTATAACCATTTTAAAATCAATATGGAATTGATACCAATATGATTTCCCCTGTCTGAAAAAGATATTGTCAGCTTGGCAGAGTACCAAATAAGACATAAAATTACCAATTTCAGACAAAAAAACTGATGAGTGATTTTCGGTGTGCATTGCATAACAGTATATCTACATCACAAACGAGTTAAACTGATTGCATAAATCCATCAAACAAATAACAGCAATGGTGAGCAAAAATGTTAAAGAGAGGAGCAATAAGCAAATTAATACTTTTAAAGGGGTACTCCAGGCTGAAAATAATATGATTTAAACGGATTAAGACAAATACAAAACACTGAAAATTGGCTCAAAATTGGACAAGAAATAACAAAGTTACAATGTATGACATTTCAAAGATTTGCATTATTTCGGTGAAACAGTTCTGTGCACGTCTTCATGAATAGTCAATGAGCAAACTGATGTCATATCCCTAATTGTTCTTTTTCATTTTATTATATGAAATTGTTTATTGAAATTTTTTCCCCTAAAACTAAAGAAGTTGGATTGACACCTGATTTAATGCATAAGGTATTCATTGCTACAACTTAATTTTATCAAAAGGGAGATATATCATTTACACTTGTAGGAAAAAAGTAAAATAATAATGATTCATGTAAAAAGATAAGAAAAGGAATGAGGGTATGTGACATCATCAGCCCGACTAGTGAATATTCATGACGACGAGCATATTACTGTTTTAACAAAATATCGCTAAGCTTTAAAATTCAGTAACTTTGTTTAATATTTGTTATCAGATTTTGATGAAATTTTCAGCATTTTTCTCAGTGAATTTTACTTTATTCATTTTCAGCCCAAAGTACCCCTTTAACAGACAAACAGCTGGAAGATAGCGTGTAAAAAGGATAAAGTTTATGTCACGATCATGACACACATATATATATATAACATCCTGTGTCACAATGCTTTTTACATGAGACTACAACCCATAGTATTATTAAAATGGATGGACGAATGGATGTTGTAAAATAATAAAATGTGCAATAAAAGAAGACCAATATGAAGACCACTTGACACAAGGTCATCATTCTAATGGGCATAAAATACATCCAGGTATAGACATCTAATGTTATCTGCTCTTGTTTAATTGAAAAATTCTATAATCATATATGTGTTAATCCTTACTGTTCTTCAACAAATAGATATATTGTGCCATCCCCGGTGCCATCTTCGTCTTCTTCCATTGCTGCGATGACCGATCCTTCTGAGATGATGCCCTGATTGACCATCTGTTGCTGTAACGCTGCAGCTTGCTCTTGAGTGATAGCTTGGTTATCTTGTGGAGCGGGTGTCTCTTGGATTTGACCTTCCTGTGTCAGTTCTGGAGGCTGGGAGTTGTCTGCAGCTGCCGAACCTTCAGTGGTCTCAAGCTGCTGGGTAGCCTCTTGACTTTCAAGATGCATGTTTTCCCCATCTCCCTGAGGAACAGCCATCATCAACTGCCCTTCCCCTTCCTGGTTGCCCTGGACGGCAGCTAAGCTTCCATTCATCATCTGGAGTGCTTCATCCACATTCTGCCCGTCTCCTCCTACTGTTAGAATAACAGGCATGGTGCCATCACTGGTTTGCACAAGTTGAACCGTGCCCTCTCCCCCTTGCGCCATGGATACTTGAATTGTGTTGCCATCGGTTGTTGTCAAGGTCTGAGGTTCGACAATCTCTTCTATGGCCTCCTCTTCTTGCAACTGCATACGTTGACGCCTCGTTACCCTCTTGCTAGGACTCCCGATTTCCTCGGACGATTTGCGTTTCTTGGTCCCATCTGCTTCCTGGACAAAGTTGTGTTTGCTGCGTTGATGATTGATAAGGGTCTGCTTGTGCTTGAAGGTCTCATGGCACTCTTCACACTCATAAGGCCTTTCTCCGGTGTGAACTCTCATGTGGATGACCAGATGCCGTTTCTGAGGAGCAGAGTACCCACACTCCCCACACTTGTAAATCTTCTCACCCCTGTGCCCCCTCACGTGCTGCATGTATGTGTATCGATCAGTAAATGCATTTTCGCAAATCTTACATATCAAGGGTTCACCAGACGTGTGCATCTTACGGATATGGGTCTTCATGTCGGCATATCTCCCAAAGGTGGTATCACAGTGGTCGCATTTGTGAGATGGTCTATTTCCAACATGTTTCCACTCATGCTCCTTGAGACTACTTTTCTGGGAGAAGGATTGGTCACACTGAGAGCAAGCAAAAGGACGTTCGCCCGTGTGAACCCTCATGTGACGCTTGAGCTTGTAGTTGTCTGTGCTCGCATACTCGCACAGAGTGCATTTGTACGGCTTCTCTCCAGTATGGGAACGCATGTGTCGTTTGATCTTGGACGCCTCGACACTAAGGTAGTCACACAATGGACACTTGTGGGGCTTCTCATGAGTGTGCATGTACTTCATGTGGCGCCCAAGCTCACCAGACGTGCCAAAAGCTTTGGGACACAACTCACATTTGTAGGGCTTGGTCCCAGAATGCGTGTTTTCGTGGTTGCGAAGTAGGGTGGATGTACGGAATATACGACCGCACAGATTGCATTCATGCACCTTTGGTCTCCTTCCAGGGCCCCCTTTCTTGGCACGGTTGAGAACTTGATCAAGGAGACGACCATCGTCAAACTTGGGTACCACGTACCTGGTCTTCTTCTTGCCTCCAGGAACCTCTACACCGGTTTTCTCATCACCGGCAGCAACCGGTGCAGTGTCATCCTCTCCTGCATAGAAATCATAAACAGATGGATCTTGGCCATCCTCTCCTTCTACAACTTCCCTGACAATGACGATTTGGGTCTGCATTTTGGCTTCATCCTTGCGAGGCCGACCTCGTTTCCTTTTGACAGGCTTCTGAACAACCAAGGCCATCTCTTCATGCTCTGCCGCTGCCATTTGCAGGGCGCCCTCTTCCTGCTGTACATTATGTTCCGAGACAGGTTGCAGCTCAGCATAAGAGGGCTGCTCATCCGATGTTGTTGCGATTACATGGGTCTGCTCATCGCCAATATGGGCGACACCTCCTTCTGAGACTACCATAGTAGTGGGTGTGGCTATAGTGGTTGTCTCTGCACCATCTACTGTTTGAAGGATAGTGTATACTTCAGTACCAGGCTCACTTCCCGACTGTAAATCAAAATAAGCAAAATATGCATTAATAACAATAACATACAAACCATGATCTCAGTGTCAATTTGAGCATAAAAATCATAATCATGGCAGAGACATCAAAGAAAATTAAAGTAATATTTCTTTTAAAATATGATGCCAGTAATGTATGTAAATCCACTGAATCGGTTATAATTCCTTATTTTATTGCTCATGATTCATATATACAGAGCACAAGGTCTGCAACCTTCCTCAGAATCAAAATAGCAGAATACAATCAATGTATTAGGTGACTTTTTTGCAGTGGTTTTATTTTCATAAATCTTGCCAGACTAAGATTTCAAAATTTCCTCTACTCTATATGACTCATGCTGCACATGGAAGCAAACTCAATACCATGAATATAATTACCCTGTGTACATGCTGATTTTGTTTTGTTCAAAATCATAGAAATATCTGTAGGGGAAGGCAGGGTAAGTTGTAACTCTTTTTGCATTTTGCATGTTAGAATTGATATGACTAATAATATTATAGAAATAAGTACCTAGCCTTTATATTTGATTCTTAGGAAATATTTTTCACCTATATATAACCTTCTATCCCCACACTGAAAGTCATTGTGACCTTTGAAAAAACGATGTCAAATGGCTCAACTTGCCCCATCTGTGGGGTAAATTGTGCCACCTTCTGGGGTAAGTTGAGCCACAAAAAGTATGTACAAAATGTCAATTTTTTATTTAAAGTCTTTTCACTTGTTAATTCTCTATAAATACTAACATCCTCTAAAAGTAAAAGAACTGCCAGGTGAATTTGCTCCTTTCTGCCTGCATATCAATGGCTTTTTAAGATTTTAAAAAATTATTATTATACATTACCATAAGAATTACTATGGCTCAACTTGCCCCATGTTGGCTGGCTCAAATTACCCCAGTCCGAACTTAATGCGACATTTTCACATCCACACATTTCTTATGCACCTATCATGTAAAAGACTATGACAAGAATGAGAATCCATACCTGGACTAACAGTATTGTTCTTATTTCTTTATTATATTTAAAAACGTGTGCGGGTAAAAAGCACTCATCTATTTCACATCCTTTTTTACTTTGCCTGAAATTTGTATTTTTTCCTCTAAAAATTACTTTTTGTTTCAAAGTTGAAAACAATGTGGTGGGGTTAAGGGTTATGTAATGGGTCATCAATACATGAAACCACCACAATGTCTGACTCATTCATTATTGGCCTGGGGGTGGTGGCTCAACTTGCCCTTATGCTCAACTTACCCTGCCTTCCCCTATACATACATACAATGAAATCAAAATGATCTCTTACTTGTGTCATGGCTATTTGGGCAGTGCCATTGTGAGAAACAGGAACAAACTGGGTGTTCTGTGTGGTTTGATAGACAATGCTATCTCCCATATTGACAGGTGCACCCGAGAAGGCAATCTGGGCCACACCTTGATCTATCTGACCATTGTCTTCCATGGATACCATTAGCACCTAGAGATGGAAACAGAGGTGGGAGAAGAGAAAAAATTTAACATCATTAAAACATGAGGAAAGAGCAGAGTAAAAATAGGAAACCCAATACAAAAGTATTTTTGAAAATTTGGGCTTCCCATAATCATATCACACAGTTTGACCTCTTCCTGCTGTAATTTAAACATACTTCAGAATACGAGCCTATGTATTGTTTGCTGAACTCTGATTCAATATAAACTCTGGTCTAAATTTGTGGTTTAATAAAACTGTGAACAGGCAATCGTGACACAAACTCTAACAGTAAAGGTTCAATGTATCAGCTTGACACTCAACCCATTCATCATTCTCAGGGAACATCAACTAGAATAGTTTCCTTTCTTCACCAAAAAAGTAGTAAGAGGAAAGATCAAAGACATAAGAAACATACAATTCAAACTGGGCTTCCCATACTTTTAGCACACAGACTACGGCCTAGCCTAAACTGGAGCCTTGATCAGACACTTTTCACCACTCACCTGTTGCTGTTGTCCTATCCCTGATGAACCATCCTCCATGTTATGTACCATCACCACCTGTTCTCCATTCACTGTCTGTATACCAGCTATTCCTGAGGGGGGGGGGGGCAATCAATAATGAGATCATTAGGCGTGGCTTATCTAATTCTATAACTTGTTCCCTAAAAAGAACCAGTTTCAACTAGAGTTTTCGCCACGGAAATCTTCAGAAGGTACATCAGTTTCAAAGAGCCACAAATTTTCTTTAAATTTCACTTCTTAAACACAATGAATATATACATGTAAACGTTGGTTCACCCTCTTAAAAGATATTGATCACTTTCATTTCTTTTTATGTTTATTTTTTGTTTAGATGATTCTACAAGGAGTTTCATCCAATGGAATAATTCCGAAGAGCAAGACGAGCTGACAACATTAAATTCATGGTGAAAGATGAGCTTTATCCAGAGGGATTCACACGTGCATGTAGAAAAAATGCAAACATAAATGAAGCTGTATGCAAAACATATTTTTAGAGGGAATACGAATGAAAGACTTACTGCTGGGATCCACTTTAGCTCCATGCTCATCTACAAGGTTGGATGTATCAAGCTGCTGCATGAAAGTGCCCTCTGTACCAATCTCTCCCTGGAAAAAAAAAAAGGGGAACAAAATATCCACAACTTACTCCGCAAGTTTAGATATATTGACTTAATTCCCATATCTCGATAAATCAATACAATAACTCTGGAAGGGGGGGGGGAATCACATGTGCAGTTATCATATAATTCCATATCTCATTTGACTTGGACTGTCTCAGTATGAAGATTATCAATATTTGAAAATATATAAATTGATAACAATATCTCCATGAGATGTGCAGGAAACTTACAAGCAATGCCTGCATTTCTATTTATTCCATTGACCATAACAGTTCAGCGCGGCATTGAAAAAGAGAAAGAGAGCATGCAGTGCCATTTAAAAGAGAACACTTTGAAAGCAACCTTCTACTATTAAACCAAACAGTGACTTAATTTGTATATGACAGATGTGACAGGGATCGCCATTAGATAATTGGCCTGCACAACCACAACACAAAATATAAAACTAAATGACCGTACTGTACAGACCATCATCTCTTGAAATAATAAGTATACATGTATATGTCCTGAAGTAGAAGTATTTGATGTGATAACTTACTTCTTGGTTTTCCTGCGCGACATTAGGATTGCTGATGTTTGCTGAAGCATTGGCAAGTAGCTGTAATGTGTGGGTGATATCAATGGTGGCTTGGTCGGGTGCTGGCTGGCTGGTCTGACCAGCCTCCTCTTCATCATCCGCAACCTCTTGTTTAACCACTGTCAAAGGTTAAAAGGTGATATAAAACTAAATCATTTCTCATCTGCATGCAGTCAAAATGTATGTCTCTGCCATATGTAACAACCTTTATTGACATTTGACATTATCAACCTTACATCTGGGTCCCGTCTTGCAAAGATTTACGTTTGATCGGATCAACCTCGGGCCCGGGCATACACACATAGCTAGTACTGGAGGTCTGAGGCTGTCTATTAAAATAGATCTGGTCAATGCGAAGCTGTATCTGGCATTTTGAGTATAATACTGCCTTTGTGCTAACATATTATCAAGTTAGGCATACATATTTATGTTGTCCAGGGCTATCAAAGGGTCTGCATTACATTTTGGAATTTTCATGCATCCGGTATATAAACCATGCGTCCGGTAAAAAAAATCATGCGTCCGGTAAATCAAATTTAGCGGACGCATGAAATTATCATGCATCCAGTAAATCATTAATTTTTGTGGTTTATTCAATAATTTTTTTCCATTCTATAAAACAGATGATACATGGGTTTCTTTCATGGACCAGTGGAACTGTGTGCACTGTGGCATTATGGTCTAAACCATGCCAAAGTTACCTTGTGCACACAGTTCCTACTGACCCACTCTAATTCATGCATCATTTGTATATTAACGACCATTGTCACATTTGATCTCTAACCTTGATATCCCCAAACTATTCAGATCATAATTACTTCCTTGTATGCTTGGAGACATTTTAAATTTTATCCCTCAAAAAGTTCTTTAGTTATCTTAAGAATATATAAGTAGGACCAACAGACGACCAGAAACCATAATGCCTCCCGCAACCACTAACAATATGAAATCAATAACTTTGGTCATCACGGGATCATGACTTCCCAACAAATACCAGCGAAACATTTACACGCCTTAGTCGAAACAGATTAATTTTTAGCATTAACCTATCAATAGACATAAATGCCGACTAGGGATTCTAAGAACACTAGCCAACTGTCAAGATTCAAGCAACTGAACTCTTCCTCCATACAAAATAAAAAAGGAAGTACTGTAGCAGTGAATAATAAAACTCACCAATTTTTTATTTTTAATGACATTATCATAATACACATTTTATGACTTGTGCAAATTGCCAATCTCATTCTCCTTTGAAGAAAAATGCCAGTTGTGATATTGATCTCAAAATGGGTTTGAACAAAGTGCAATAAATTGACAACCCAAGTGTCTGTATACATATAAATAAAACATGTGCCAAATAGCTCTGGTATGAAAAAAATAAATTAACACAGAATTCCATCAAATGTCAGATATTTTCCAAGCAATATCACAGGGATGCCACTAGGTGTCCTCCAAAAATACTGAAACTTATCGCGGGCCGGGATAGTGTCCAAGAAATTTTTTTTTTAGGGGGGTCCACCTTTAATTTTGGGATGGACACATGTCACAGGTAAAAAATTGGACAAGCAAAAAAAAAAAAAAAAAAAAAAAATTAGGAGGGGGGGGGGGTCCACCCCCACCTCAAATTTAGGGGAGGGGGGGAGGACCAAGTGGTTTCTTACCTTCTTGTGATCGATGACTTTGAAGTCAATTAGGTTTGAAAAACTGACGGTAGTTAGTTGTGTGTTTCTCATAGAACGCTAGACCAACAGCTTCAGTCTCTGTATTTTGGTTGTTCAGCTGAACCGCGTTGGCTCCTCTCACCAATAGTTAGACTGAAGAGTTGTTGGCCCGTACATAAAGACTACGTATCAGCTAACCCAGGGAGCTCCGGGCCGGGGCTAGCCGATACGTAACCCAAGGAGCTCCGGCCCGCTTTCCGGGCCGGAGCTCCCTGGGTTCCGTATCAGCATGCAGCAGTAACGTTAGATCTAACATTCGGCGGAAACCCGATTTTCGGATCGTTTTTGGTACATAAAATGTCACATTTTAAAAAGATAATTACATCCAAACTTACGAGAAAATATATAAAATTCAGAAACATCGTACCTTAGACCGCAGTTACCGCTAATTCCTTTCAAATGATGATCAAAACTTAGTCATCCTCGATTCCTTCGTTGGTCAACGTAAGTTGCCATCTTGGATGACGTCATCATCTGTACAGACGTATTTACCAGTCGCTATTATACCGTGATTTGTGCCGCTACTTTGTGCTTGTCTATGAGCGTGCGTTTGGAATTTGTCGCTCGCATTGATTGGCCAGGATATCGATAATTCTAATCAGAAAGCCTTGATAAAAGCATAACTCAATGAACGTAGTAGGCAGTGCGCGCGTTTATAATTTATGTACTGTATAAAAGCAAATATCTCGGGGAAACATCTCTCACTCGGTCGATCGACATGCATCGCAATCGGAAGAAATAGGGGGGAAAAAAGGAGGACTTGCGTTTTTTTTTTAATACACAGAAAACAGGAAAAGTCGGAAATATGGAAATAAGACAGATAGCAGGAAAAAAGCAGGAATTCCGTATAAATACGGAAAAGTGGCATCCCTGATATCAATATAGTTTTTCACATGCTTTCTGTGTTAGTGATCACAAGTGTTGTCAAATTACAGCAAAGATTTCATGACTTCACTTGTACATGTAAGTTTATGTTAATGTAGCGGTTAGCATCTGTAGATCTATGATAATAGGGTGGCATTTATTCTTGATTTTAAAGACTTTCTCAAGAAGTAATTTGTTTGCTGCAACTACATTTTTTACCGTTTAAGCATAGAGAATAGCTCCATGGTTTAAGTACATGA
Source organism: Lytechinus pictus (assembly GCF_037042905.1). NCBI lineage: Eukaryota > Metazoa > Echinodermata > Echinoidea > Temnopleuroida > Toxopneustidae > Lytechinus > Lytechinus pictus. The sequence goes on from NC_087246.1 coordinate 50,624,016, forward strand.
AGACCTGCAGATGCATAATGATTTAATGTACATACCTGCTACATTATCTCCTTCAGCTCCTTCCTCAAGTTGTACACCCGCTCCGTCATCACTATCTTCTCTTACAACCAGTGGTGCTTCCGAGCTACCCTCTCCTGTAGCTGCACCTGATGACTTCGCTGTAATCAAGAACAGAAGCAACAGCCATTATTAAATACATGTAGAGCTTTGCTGACTAACCTTGACCACCCACTCAATCAATAGTATGCCAATAATATGATACAAGCACAAAGTGCTAGGTGATATTTTGATATTATCAAAATTATGCGATATCAAAAAAGTATTAAATATTCGATTATGATTTTATGATTATGTTGATATATTGCGTTAACAGGAAATGACCAAAATATTGTCAATTTATTTTGCTGGCAATAAACGACTAACATCAAATATGAACCAGCATTACAAGCACATATTTTCCGCAACATTTTGTGAATTCCAGTTTCAAGAATCTACTTGTTGAAGCATAAAATCATACGATGAAGCCGTACATGCTGTTTCATATCTGGATTTATATAGCTTCCATTGCCAACTGATTAAGTCACTGATGTCAATTTATGAATCATACTGTAGTCATGACAGTCACTAGAAACACGAGCTAGTGTTACCTTTACAAATAACCTTAAGGTATATAGAAGATACCGTAGGTATTTTTTTCTTTTTAACTCACCTGCCTCTTGCTGACCTGTACCAGGGGCAGTGGCAGGGCCTGATGAGAGCTCCTCGTTGAAGTTTTGCAAGTAGGTCTCCAGGACATTCATGGACGCTGCATCGTTTCCCTCAGCTTCCCCCTGGTTAGCTGGTGCCACTGGTTCCTCTGACTGGCTGCTAGGTTGCTCTGGGTTTTCATCCATGGTCACCTTGCCTTATAACCTGCATGGAAGTCAACAAATGCAATACATTCATATATTTACCACCACATGGAAAACTCTACTCTTCCAGGTCAAGTTCTTCTGAATTAACAGGCAGACTAACATGAACCAATCATCCAATCAACATCCTTTATTCATTCTATGCTATGGTTTACATTCTATAATGCATGCATTTGAATCTAGTTAAATATTCTTTTTATTTTACAAATCCTGGTTTTCAGACAGTAAATTAAAACATCATACAATAGTTTGCAATGGAATACGAGGCATAAATTCTTGATCTGTAAGGGCTTGGATACGGCTTTTAGCTTATAGACTGAAATTAAATTTAGAAATAAAATGATTTCATGTTTTTCAAATCATGAAATAAGAATATAAAATTTCCAATGAAATAGATGCTTTTAAAATGCATATTTATCAATATTAATATGAAATGAGAGATAATCTATTATATTTATTGAAAGTGAAAAAGATCATATTTATGATGTGTCATTTTTTTAGTAGGAAATAAAATTAGAAGCAATTAATGTAAAATGACTTTGAAGAGATTTTTTTCATTTTTAGAATTGTCGCTGTTGATAAATACAAGCAAGCCCTGACGACAGGGACACTGACTAGGCCCCTTTTCTAGGATCTCGACCATTGACCCGTGTGATTGCGCTGAAAAATTGATGAGCATGTTGTGGAATAATCTTTGAAACTGCATTGTTAATTTTTTGAAAAATTTTGCAAATATTCTTGCATGATTTATGCATAAAATCAGAATTCTGCTCAAATTAAAAAGAGGTCTACATAATATATTGTTTTTTGTGGACTTTTTAGCAAAACCAGACCCAATTATTAAAAAATACAAAATCAATACATGTATTATTTTATTTATCTATGTTGTGTATTTACTTTTTGGTTTTATAGGTTTTTTTTTTAATTGATTTGGGGACACTATTCTGATCATAAATAATGAGAAATTCATTTTTTATCCACGAACGAAGTAAGTAAGACTTTGTAATATCATACATTATAAATTCTGGCTAACAGAATTTGCATTGCAGAAATTGAAATATTTGATAATTCATATAATTCATAGAGTTCATAAAATACAAAAGAAATCTAACAGTCTGGGACATCATAGGCACTCTCACTTCCGTATCCTGTTTTGTGAAAATAAATTAAACTTTCTTCATTGACAAAATTTTCAGCATTTTTTACTTAAGTAGGATTGATTTTCCTCATACTAAGTACTCTTAAGTATTTCAGACTTCGGATGAGATTATTCATCTGGCACTAACTGTTTAACTTGTCAGTTTAAATGAAAAAAAACAGTACCAAAAGAAATAGAAGAGTCTAGTGTCTACATCTTCTCTATCTTCTGTCCAATTTGAAACAGGTGGATAGGATACGCAGGCAGCTGGCCCCGCGTTAAGTGCAAGTGTAACACTCGACATCGCGACAGTACAGTGAGGCCAATGTTGCTGCCACGTTTGATCGTGCGGAACCTGCAGCTGCAGCGGGGGGAACCATCGCGCCGAACCTACCCGATGGAAGGCCTTTGTTCGCCGCTGACGCCATTCCTCGCGTACCCTCAAAAAAGCCGTAATAAGTGTGTGTAAAGCGGTATAGAGTAGCGCACACACTCAACAAAGCAGAGTGCTCTTTGAACTTCCCAAAGCCATGACATTCCATCGAAATACAAGCACTTTTGCTCCTTAAATCACATCAAATAATTGATCATCACTTGCACACAACTTTCATGCACATCTTCCAGGGTTCTACTTCATCAAATTATGTTTACAAAAAAACTTACTAGCGTTTTACCGAGTAGTGGCGCTCGCCTTCCTTGTCAATTTCTAGCCATAGCGGTCGGGGAAATACACCCGTAGTCCGCATGCAAAGAACGGCTGTGCAGCAGGTAAATTTGCATACTCTTGGACTACCACAAATATACCCGGAAATGAGAGTCCCTAGAAATGTTCACTTAAATACCATAAAAAGCCTTTCTGCAGTATTCTATTTGCAATATTTCCGTAGATTATTGATACACACATAGCAATATTTCGTTATATTTCATTATGAATAGCGGGAAATTATATTAAATAATATTTTATATCACATAAATTTATTCAGGATCGAAGGAATTTTGAAATTGACGATTCATCGAAGTCTTGTGCGAGAAGCGTCAGGGGGCGCGCTGTCGATAGAGACATTACAAGTATTAAAGCGAACAAAATAACTCACCTTCTCTACCAAATTGCAGGAAACACCTCAAAATTGCCTCACCTAATGTTTGGAAAGGTTTTTTGCTCAAAATATTGTAAAAATGTGATTTTTAGATGAAATATCCAACTGGAAGAATGGCGAACGCCGAGAGCAAGATGGCGCTGTTTTAATGCGCATGCGTGATGACAACGCAAGATTACTCAATTGCGCATGCGCTTACCATTAGGCGGTACATATTTTAAACTTGAATTAGGCCAACGAGTCCAAGGATAAAGATGTAGGTCTAAATTGATGACAAACATTAAACTTGCAGTTTTACAAACAATACAAACTTTGGACAGAATAGACGAGTGTATAAAATGTTTGACACCAGTTTTAACAGAATTTTAGTCTTTTTTTTATTTACGTCTTGGGGAAAAAAATAATTTGTAGCCCCACCGGGGCTCACGTAAAAGGCCACTAGGCTTGCCGTTCTGATATCAGGGCCCGGTATCAGGGCCACGCCAAGGTCACTTTTTTTATTATAAGGAGGATGGATCTGAGGGGAGGGACAACCAAAACGAGAAGACATATTTTTATCGATTGAAAAATAGGAGTAATCCAGTGGAGTAATCTTCTTCTAGCTCTCATTTTCTTCCTCCCTTCTTTGTTAAAAAAAAGAAAGAAAAGGGGACATGGTAGTCGCCTCCTGCTTCCCTATCCCCCACCCCCTATGGTGTGAACCTGTAAAAAAAAATGACCAACTTTGTTCATTATTTTTCAATTCTAATATTCAATAGAATACACAGAATATTAAACTTCAAATAGATACATGACAAAGACTTTTTAAAATATACATTCAATTCTATTTTCATTTATTTCATGAATAAAAAGTAGGACAAGTCGGGGAAATACAGTTAGGTCAAGTGAATGGAGCCAATGCAATATGCTCTTCTTCTTAATCCCTATCATTTTACAGCTTTTCTCCTTTATTTTCCCCTTCTTTTTTTTTACATTTCACAGGTCGGCGTTACCAGTGCCCCTCAATTCCCCCCTCAGTAGAGGGGACTCGGGGCAAGGGGAAAAGATCGAGGATGAGGAGGAAGGAGGAGGAGAGGGGGAGAAGGAGGAGAAGAAAAAGGAGGAGAAGAAGAAAGAGAAGAAGGAGGAGGAGGAGAAGAAGAAAAAGAAGAAGGAGGAGGAGGAGAAGAAGAAAAAGAAGAAGAAAAAAAAGAGAAGAAGAAGAAGGGGAGGAAGAGGAGGAGGAAGAAGAAGAAGAAGAAAAAGAAGAAGGACACACATGTGGTATTTTCCCAAAGGATCATACCGTATACGTATCAAGTCGATCAGGGGCCGTTGCAGAAAGAGTTGCTTATAAAATCATGTGCAACTTGATTTCCAACCAATCAACGGTGCGCATTTGGGACTTGCGATTGATTTTTTTTGGCAACTCTTTCTGCAACTCTTTTTGTTCAACTTGCTCTCATTTCTTTATTTCTGCATGTTCAGACCAGGCGGGTGTTTCATAAAGCTGCTAAACCGTCGTCAATGAATATACCATTTACCACAAGAAATGATCACCAGTCGTTCTTAAAGTCGCTCTTAACTTACGAACAGCTTTATGAAACGGCCCCCTGGTCTGAACATGCAGAAATAAAGAAATGAGAGCAAGTTGAACAAAAACTTCCAAAAAGGATGATCATGACCTCATATCAATTATCATTTGAACTTTTGACCCCATCTTCCTCATGGACACACGTGGTTTTACCCACTCACTGGCGTACCTAGGATTTTCCAGAAGGGGGGCAAATTTTTTGGAGGATATTTCGTCCGCGAAAAAATTTGACAAGCAAAAAAAAAAGGTATTCAACAAAAAAAAAGGATTCCTTACCAGATAAAAATTTGACAAGCAAAAAAAAAAAAAAGGTCAAGTTCAGGTTTTTTGTGACTCGTCAGGGGGGCATGGGCGGAAATCCCAGGGGGGACAGGGGGACGCGTCCCCTACCATTTCGGAAAGGGGGGACATAATATCAAATGTCCCCCTACTATTTATGGTCTTTTATTATGAAAAAAATACATAATTCAAAATCGAAATTATACACATGTATCCTCGAATTTCGAAATATATATAAACAGATAGTTTTTGTTAAGAACTTGGATAGGAAAAGAAAAGGCATACCGGCCCGACTATTCTCGAACTCGCATCTAGCCCTATATGCCAGCGAAAGAGTGATGACAATATGACATTGATGACATCAATGGCCATTGTCAATTTCATTACTAATAGAATTGACGAAAAAAGAAAATCGCCTCTGGACACTTATAAGTAAATTTAGTGCAGAGATGGTAAACGAGAATGTTCCATATACCCCGCAAAAACATACCTTTGTTAAACCAATTCATTTCGCTTTATTCCAAATTTACTTGGAATACTAGTATAAAAATATTTTTATTGTTCGAGTACTCAGTAAAAAGAATAGTTTTCATGAGTTATGATTAATCCTTCTCAGTGAATTTTAACTATGTTTAATCCCCCAAAATTTGTTTTTAAATACTCTATTAACGAGACTTTTATATTCAATTTTTACACAAAATTCTCGTCGTGGGAGGGGTCATCATAGATAGATCAAGGGGGCGAAGCGGCGGCCCGCCCCCTATTGGCGGCGCAGAATAGGAAGGTGAGGAGAAAAATAAGAAGAAAGATAGGACGATCGAGGAAGAAAATTAAATAATGGAAGGGGAGGGGAAATAATTGAAAAAAAAAAGAAAACTTTCAGGTCATAGTACGAAAATAAAAAATTCGCTCGCGCTTTGCATGAATACACAGCCATCTCTTTATTTCAAAACGTGCTTAATTTTTATTTTCACTTTTTAGATCGAAATATATAAAATCAAATCATTTATTTAGGAATATATCTATCTTTTTCATAATTTGTAGGTTTAAATCTTAAAAAAAAAATAGCTCGCGCTTTGCGCTCGCATTGCTTTTTGAGATAAACTGCTTGTTATTTATTTCAAAAGTGCTTGAAAGATCCAGTTTTCAGATCTGAATTTAAAAAAAAAATCATTTCGCGCTCGCATCAGTAATATGGTTGAGTCAGATACAGTGGCGTACCTGGGATTTTTCACAGGGGGAAAAAATCTGACAAGCCAAAAAAAAAAAAAAAAAAAAAGGTCTTCAATCACAAATGAAGGATTTCGTACCAGAAAAAAATTTGACAAGCAAAAAAAAAAAAAAAAAAAGGTCTTCAAGCTCGTCAGGGGGGGGGGGCAATAAAGGTCTTCAAGCTCGTCAGGGGGGCAGTGATACGTCCTTTGCATGGGTTGTGGCTCGTCAGGGGGGGCAGACTGCCCCCTCTGCCCCCCGTAGGTACGCTAGTGTCCTAAACTAAATTGTGTTTAACTTTATTTGAATTATTTGAATTATGTTTACACAAACCATGTCTAAATTGGAGTAGAACGGCAGAGGATTTAACTACCCTTTATTTTTATTTAGTATACAGACATGCAACTTTTAAAGTAACATCATAAGTTATAAATTGCGCTGCCCGTAATTCCGATGGGCAAGGGGATAGCCTACTGTGAACGGTAAAGTTTTTCCTGGTACTTTTCCCCAAGCATGCGTGTCAAGTGGGAGTTTCGTAAACTAGAGATTTTGATCTCCGCCGATCAGATTATTTTGGCTGCTGATGGCATGTACTGACCATCCACCTCCCCAATATTTTAGAAATAAACATGTAAAAAATGTAAAAATATAATCAGATCGTGTTTTTTTTCGCATGGTCAGGCGCACTTGCAAAAGGAGGATAGGCCTACATTATTTTTACAAAATTAAGTTATAGGGAAATGGATTCTACAATCCCAGCATTCCAGTAGTATCTCATTAGCCAACCTTTTTTTAAAGATAGCCTGTTATAGGCAGTGGCGTAACAGGGGTCGGTGGCCAGGGGGGGCAAGAGCCAAAAATTTCCCGGTCATACCATGGTATGAACAGGATTTTTTTATGATTGTGCCCCGAGCATTAGGGCGAAGCTCAATGCGTGATAATTATGTACCCCACCAAAAAAAGAGGGGGCACAGCATGGCGCGCCGCAGCAAAAACTTGCTTAATATATAACTATAGTCCCGAGCGAGCGAAGCGAGCGAGAAAAATAAAATCAGCTTTTCATGAGGAGAATCTAACTTTGGGATTGATTTTGACATAGTATTCAGAAAATAACACATTTAACACCTTCCTTTCTTTTTCTTTTTTTTAGTTTCATCTTTCCTATTAGTTCTCGGTTGTAGAACTTTTGGGGGCCAGTGCTAGGCGGATCGGGTCCGGGGCAATGGCCCCCAGGATTTTTAACCTCGGGGGAGGAAAAAGAACATTTGGGGGCGGGTCGACACACAAATATTCTGCCTATTTATACAAATCGAGCAAGAAGCGCGAGCTATTTTTCAAATGTAGACCCTACTGACTTGAAAAGGGACATGTTAAGAGCTAGCTGTTTGCATTGGGTTATGAAGATGATATCTCACCAAATAAATAATGCGAGCGCGAAGCGCGAGCTGATTTTTTTGGGACATCCTGAGATGATAACTGGACGTTCTATAAGCACTTTTGTAATCATGAACTGGATGGCTATCTAATTAAATATTTGATGCGAGCGCTGACATTTTTTTATTTATGAAAATTATGAATACCCATGCAGGATGCGTATCTCGCTAAAACGAATAATGAAAACTTTAATCGCGAGAAGCATATTGACTTTAACATTGGATTTTAAGCCCCATTTGAACAGATAATTTACTTATCTCAGTCAACAGCTATACTGCGAGCGTGTACAGCGCGGGTGACTTTTTTAAATTTTGTATACAGTACCTGAAAGATTTATGTTAGTGACAAAATTATTGGGAGCTAACAGTGAATGGATGAGAAAATTTTCAAAATTTAAGGAACGAAAAAGCTGTTTTGGGGCACTTTGCAGCTTTAGTAGGAAGTTTATGCCAACATTTACTATACCTTTTTTCTCAAAATTTCGGGGGTGGGGCCAACTCACTGGGGGGCAAATGCCCCCCTTGCCTCCCCCTTGGTGCCGCCACTGGTCTGGGGCGGAGCCCCCGGAACCTCGTGATATTTTGCAGATGACTAATGTTTTATCAAATCGCGGGAATATACATACACAACACATATTAACTTCAACGCAGTTGCGGATAATAAACGACATATTTTGAGGCAGCACAACATAGCGAATGTGGAAAAATTTGTAAAAGTCGCCAGCGAGCGAAGCGAACCCAAAAAAAATTTGCCTTTAAAAATGATTTTGAAATTAAATTCTACTCATGTGATAGTAGCTTTGGACATTAAGCCAAAGTAAACAGGCGTTTACGGTAAATCTAGCCAGCGCAAAGCTTTACATAAATTATAGGTCATGTAGGTCAGGACATAATATCGGAGGATCGATATTATACTAGCCCTTGGCTAACCCTACTTTGGCTAAGGATTTTCCCCGGGATTTTTTGTCCTGATTGCGACCATTATTGCATAAAATTTAGCAAGCTTATAATAGACGCCATCCACCTTTCTTCCCGTTCTTTATATTTTTTAATCCTCTTTATTTTCTGTTTCTTTCTGCCTCTTTCTCCCATTTTCCCGCCATTCTTGCCCGTGCCATTGAGTCATATCTTTTGATTTTAAACCCCTCTCTTGCTATAATCATGCCAATGTAGTAGTATTTCAGGATATTTTTACTTCCTCACATGTTCTTCTTTCATTCCTTTTCCCGCTAACCTTTTATTTTCCCTATTTATGTTCTTCCTTTCTTTCCCTTTCTTTTCATTTTTCCCTTTCCCTTTCCTTTTTTCCCTTTCCTCTTTTTCTTTCTTTCTTTCTTTCCCTTTCCCTTCCTTTTCATTTTTCCCTTTTCCTTTCCTTTTTTTCCCTTTCCTCTCTCTCTTTCTTTCTTTCCCTTTCCCTTTCTCTCTTTCTCCCTTTTCTCTTTTTCCCGTTTTTTCATTTTCCCGGTGAAATCCGCCAGGGGGGGCAGCTTACCCCCCTGCCCCCCCCCCCGCCTGTTACGCCACTGGTTATAGGCCTATTTTGGTGATATGGAAATGAAACGAATTGAAACTTATGTGAGAGTGTGTGAATCTCTTGTACACGTAAGCCTTGGGATTTTTTAAAGTGTGCCTAAAGTTCAAATGCGACCAGTCAGCTACCGTTTATTGAATAATGTTTGCACAAAAAGTGCATTTAACAAGAAAAAATAAGAAATGAGGTAATTATGTTTGGCAAATTATTTATTCAGACCATTTAACTTACTGTAATTAGACCAATATCTGTATGCTTTTTAGGGGCCGCGCGGAACGAGAACGGTTTTTAAAATGGCGGCTGAGCCGTGAGGGGGGGGGGGGGGGGCCGTGACCATGCAAAATGCAGACCCATGTTATAAAGTTATATACCTATCTAGTTAATGATAAACGTTATATTTATCCTTAAAAATTAGAAATCTCCGAAATGTATTTGAATTATCCAGATTACAAGAGATGAGAGTATTCGACTTGACTGTTTACTTGTTCTCAATCTAAGAAACAAGTGGAGTGCCTCGATCTGGCAGTCTCGCCTACATTACCCGATTCAATATACACTGTAAAAACGTTGTTTAACATTTTAGCACGATGTTTAATCCCGTCACTATATAACAACGATCTAACAACTACTGTTTAAACTTTTTAAATAACTGTTTAAAATTTTCAAACAAGTTGTTTAAAAGGTTTAAACAATTACAAAAAAATAAACAACTTGTTGTTAGAGTGGCAGGCTTAAGTAACGTGCTACTTTTTTTACTGTGTAGTAGCAGTGCTGATTTTTTAAAAAGACTTAGTAATTATTCACCAAAACACCATTCACATGATAATAAAATACTATGTTCATGACATTCGACCTTGATCATGTGACCTAAGACTTGTGTGAGATGATCAGTGATACCTAATTACCCCTATATGTCCACATTTCATGATATCCATAAACTTTCGAAGTTATAATTGCAATTCAACAAATACACCCAATATGGCCTAAGTTCATCATGTTCATTGAACTTAAATGACTTTTTACCTTGGTAATGTGACTTGAAACTATATAGGATGTGAAGTTTCATGAACTAGATCCATATACTTTTAAAGTTTTGACTTTTCCAAAAGACATTTCCAAAAAATTAACCTTTGTTAAGACAAGCTTTAAAATGAGATGGAGTAGCAGCAAACAAAGTCCTTTGAACAAGGTCCAAAGCCGCCAGCAGAAAGCATGTCAGGCTGCAGGCATGCATAAAAAAAAAACTAATCAGTTGATCTTTTTACTCTGATCTGATCAAACCGGGCATGGTAGTTCGGTGGTAGAGCGCCCGCCTCATAAAAGGGAGGTTGTGGGTTCGATCCCAGACCGAGTCGTACAAAAGATTTTTAAAAAAAAAATCGGACCTTCTGCCTTCTTGCTAGGCGGGTAATAATAATACATCATGTTATACAGGGCCCGCTGGTAGAGCCGTTTACTATAACTGAAGTGGGTAACTAAAATGTTATTATTATCATCATCATTGTTATCATCATCAATATTATAACTATCTTTGATATTGCATCGTACGCCACTTCTTTATTTTTCAAACTTATTTTGGAGGAAATGTGAAGAAATGAATATTTAAAGCTGAACGAAACTGATAAGTGAGGGAAAGAGGTGAAAAAGGTCGAAAACGTGTTAGTAACCACTCTTCACACTTTAAAAACTGAGTAAAATTTTGCCCAATATTGGATAGAAAGGGAACATGCATGTTTGCTGGTTATTTTTTTAACACCTTATTGGGCTATTTCAACGCAACATTGCGTAAAATTTACAAAATATTCAACATGCATGTTCTCATTTTACTTAATATTGGGTAAACTCTTTTTCTTAGAGTGCACCTTGCTTGCTGTTTTTGTTTATTTTATGAACCGTCATGAATCTATACGCAGTGAGCAATAAACAAAAATTAAAAGCTCTTCTTGGTGTTAAAATCTATAAAAATATTTTATCTCGCTTGCTGAGCACGTTCGCTTCATTAAAGCGAGTGAGGAAAAGAGAAGCAACATTCTGAAAAAAGTGAAGATAAACATGCCATGCCTGTTGCATCTTGTTTTCAAATATATCCAAACTGTGATGTTTCGTACACATGTTTCTATTATATATCAAACGGCTTTTCATGAGAAGAATCTAACTTTGAGATTGATTTTGACATAGTATTCAGAAAATAACATATCTAACACCTTGTTGTTGTTGGTTTATTTCATGGTCTCATCACATTATTCACACTGAAAAAATTGCAACTTGTTACCTTTAGGTAAAAAAAGGGCACCTGGTGGATGTTTCATTAAGTTGTTCGAAAGTTACGAGTCACCGGTGATCCTGTACAGCTGACTTGCACCTTAGAACCTATGTTTAGATCATGTTCCATGTTCTTGTGACAGTTTTGAGTACTCAATAAACAATGTAAATAAACACAAAACATGACCAATCCCTAATAATTTAGATTCTGACTGTGCGGAATATAATTATAAATATAAAACACAGTATAAACGTATTGTTATTCAACTTATTTTATATTATTTGGCCGATCCTCCCCACCTCACACACACACCCACTCACCCACAAACACACTTACAAAAAATTCCCATTTACTTTGGAGAGTAATAAGACAATTAGAATACCATATATTTTCACGTTTGTTTATTTGTTTGTATGTTTTTTATTTTTGTTAAGGGGGCCCGAAGCATCCCAGCTTTGATTACATGGAAACTCATGTTGTTTCTACTCATATTCTACATACATTCGCCAGGGGCGGAAATCTCTCCCAAAAGGTAGGGGGGACACAGGGGCGGATCCAGCCTTCGCCAATAGGGAGGGGGCGGAAATTTGTTTCAGCCATTTTTTCCCCGATTGGCAGCTCGAAGATGATTTGTGTTTGTTTCTTTAATAATAATAATAATAATAATAATAATTAGACTTATATCGCGCCAAATCCACTCTGTAGAGTGCTCAAGGCGCTTTTTAGGAAATTATAAAAGAAATTAAGAAGAATTGAACAGAAATGTTTTGAGGTAATGTTTGAAAGTTTCAGAAGTCAAGCACTGTTTGATGTTTTGAGGGAGGCTATTCCATAGCTTAGAGGATGAGTAAACAAATGATCTTTCCCCCCAGGTTTTGGGGGTAACAAGAGAATTGGAAAAGGAGAAACGTAAGGATCTTGAAGGGGTATAACTTTTGATAAGTGAAATAAGGTACTGGGGAGATGAGCCATGAACACAATGAAAAGTTAACAACAAAATCTTGAACATAATACGCTGTTTTACAGGGAGCCAATGTAAGGATCTTAAAATAGGAGTAATGTGAGTGCGCCTGGTGGATAGAGAAACGATGCGAGCGGCAGCATTTTAAAGGGGTAGTCCTCATTAGTCACTTCTTAGCTTTATTCTTATAAATTCATATTTGATATTATAATCCTTATTTATATGATGCGAGCGCGAAGCGCGAGCAAATTTTTTGGAAATTTTATGTATTTTTTCCTAAAATTTGAACATTCTGGGCAATGTTTGTTATCCTGAAAAAAATGTGTATGCAACTTAATAATTACTACGAACGCAAAGCGCGAGTAGAAATGAACTGATGGAAAAGATACCTGTTAAAGACTGCGTGCAGTTAGCTTTTAACAATCAAATAATGCAAGCGCGAAGCGCGAGCTGATTTTTTTTTACATTTTCACCTAAAGAATGGAAATTCTAAGCACTTTTTGTAACTCAAGCAGAATAGGTAATTTCGAGATTTAGTCCTTTAATATCTACTGAACGAGACACTCTATTCATGTTTTGTAAATCATGAAAAGGATGAGTATTGATAATGCGAGCGCAAAGCGCGAGCAGAAATTTTTATATACGTTTTGAACTGGTACCTTTGAAAAGGTACCTGTTAAGGACTGCTTGCACTTAGCCATGAAGGCGTTACATATATTTCAACAATCAAAAAATGCGAGCGCAAAGCGCGAGCTGAAAATTTTTGAAAATTTCTAAAGAATGGAAAATTTTAATCAACTTTTGTAATCGTGAACAGGATAGCTATATAATTCAACAATTGATGCGAGCGCGAAGCGCGAGCAGAATATTTTTTCGAGATTTAGACCTAAAAATGGGCCACTCTGTTTATGTTTTGTAAACAGCCATAGGCTGATCGAGGGCTTTTTACCGTGTTTAAATAAAATAAATCAATCAAAATCAATGTTTTGTAAATCATGAAAAGGATGAGTAATAGGGGGTTTTCCTACATTAATAATGCGAGCAGAAAATTTTTGATATTGTGATCTGAAAATGGATAATGATTTAAATAGAGAACAAGTTGAGTATTTGAATAAACATGCGCGCGCGTGTTTCATATTTAGACCTAGAATCTAGGCATTCTAAATACATCTTTAATCATGAAAATCATGAAACTTTGATATTCCTATCTGAAAAAAAGAGTCAATTACAGCTTTATATTTCAAGCACTTTGTAGGAAAATTGTAAGATGGATATGGATCGCACTTAAAAAAAGAGCTAAAATTTTAAGTATTATTACTTTGAGTTTTGACATAGGACTGGGACATCCTTACGACATGTCATGAAAATGATGACTATCTTCCTATTCCTCTTGCTAAGCGCGAGATGAAACTAAAGGGACAATTTAATTTTGATATTATATTTATTAATGCCTAATGAGGGCGCGAAATCTGATGAAATTATGGCATAAAAACTGGACATTTCATTTTTTTATTATGAATAGGATGTATCAGTTAATATATTTTTAACCATTAATGCGAGCGCAAATCGCGAGCTAATATTTTTGATAAACTGTCATGAAAAGGGGATTTTAAGTAGTTTGTTGTATAATCAATATTTAAACATACATAACTCGCCAATCAAAATGCCAGCGTGCAGCGCTAGCTGATACGTCTTGACAATCAGACCTGAAAAGGGATATTTCGAAAACTTTATGGAATACACGAAAATAATAGGTACCTGTGATAAATCAAAATTTGCGAGCACGCAGCGCAAGCAGCAAATGTTGATAAAATTATTCAGACCATAAAACTGACATTTTTACAGAGCATTTAAAAAAAATCAATTTCTAAATCACACAAAATAATGAAAGTTCGATTTCCGAGGTGAAATATGTTTTGTATATTGACTTCCAAACTTGATATTTGAGCTCCATATTGAACAAGATATGTAAATCACCTAACATGCAATGCGAGCGCGAAGCACGAGCGAAAATTGTATATAGTGGCACGAAAGATTATTTTTATTTTCCAAGTCTTCCCCTCATCTTATTTTATGCACTCGTCGTCCTTCTCTTCTTTTTCTCCTCTCTTTTCCCTCCTTCTTTCTTTCCCTTTTTTTTTCTTTTTTTGCTCCGCCAATAGAGGGGGGGGGGGGCCTCGGCCCCCTGGATCCGCCTATATGGGGACAAGGGGCGGGAAAATTTGACAAGCAAAAAAAAGGTTATCATCCCAAAAGTACCAATGAGCACGGTCATCTCGTCCCAACTCGTCTCTAAATACATGTTTTATTTCGATTTAGAATGATATATTTCTTACCATCATAAAAGACAAAAAATATAGTAGGGGGACATTTGATATTGTGTCCCCCCTACTATTTTGAGTAGGGGGGACACGTCCCCCCTGGGATTTCCGCCCATGACATTCACGATGATACAACTTTTGTTTGACTGTTGCATTTGGGGCCTGTTATATAAAACTTAAAATAACAACTTTGCAGTTAAAAGCTACTGAAATCCTCCAATGTGGTTGGCTGATAGTACACTGTAAAATATTGGGTAAAATTTTAACCGGCACGAGGGTAATCATGTGTCCAGCCAATTTTGGGCCGTATTTTACCAAATGCGGGAAGCATATTGTCCAGTGAGGTTAAAAAATTACTTTAGAATGAGCAAAATTTTCATCACACTGGATAAATAAAAATGCCCCAAAAGAAATGCCCAATATTGGTTGGACACATAATTACCCTCATGGAGCACTTTTACCCAATAGGTTTTAGAGTGTTGTTGGTGTTTCCATAGAGAGAAAAGATATGCACTGCATGGGTATCAGTTTGGAGAAACTTTGAAAGATGAGTCGAAACGAAACCATCATTATCTTACCATCTTGATATTGAATGCTATCAGCTGTATTGGAGAGTGAGTTTTATGTAGAGGAAGGGCGAGTCTGTCCGTGTCCCTCCGTTACGCCTTTGTTCAATTTGCTTATTTTATGGCTCCTAAAAATCCTTTTAAATCGCTTCTGAGACCTATCAAAGGAAGATTTTAATTTTTTGCATGGTCTCGTGTATAGTCTGCATATCGCAAACGAGATAATGGCGGCGGCGACGGTGTCGTCTACATTAAATTCTAACCAAGGTTAAATTCTTGAAATATGGCATTATAACGTTTTCATGAAAATTAATTAATAATCACTGATCCACACGCTTAGTACTTGGATTATTGTAGTGCATATTCAAAACAAAACAAAATATAGATGAAACAGAGGCGTTTGTTATTTCATTGTCGGACATGTGTAATGGAGGCCTATAACTGCTGTTACAATAATTGAACAAATAATTAAACAAATAATCAAAGAAATTTTAGTTAAAAAAATTTACTTTTTCTTATTTATTTACACAGGATAGGTAACAAAGTATTAAAACAAAATAATTAATTATTTTACATATTTTAAGAGTCAGTTCTGGTTAATTCTGTATTAAATCAAAATATCCAAATTGGGTGGCAATGATTCCTTAGATTAAAGTCCACAATGCTGGTGATGACGAAAGTGATGTTGAAAGGCGATGGATAATTACAGGCACTTGTTGAAATGTCCGTGAAGACGAAGTTGATGATGAAAAACAGTCGATTTCAGCAATCTATGGGTCGAAAAATGTTCTCTAGTACATGTTGATGATCGGCACGATGAGAACTGAGAATTCCTTTTTCAAAATATCTGCAAACAGTTAATTGATGGTGTGCAAATATTTCCACAGAAGTTAATGATGTATTCCATGTGAAGATACATTATGCTCTGACATGAAATCTAGCCTGAAACTTTCGATCTGATATGATAATCCTTGAAGAAACTGCCAGCTTATACATACAAATTTACACTATTCTAGAAGCTTCTAGTATAGTCTTTATAATGATTTTTTTTCTTCTTTCTAGAGCAGTCTAATTCTACATGTTCTAGAAGACTCTTGAATGACCTCAGTGAAATTAACAATGTAAACAACATAGCTAATCCTACTGTACCTTTTCCTCACTAGCAGTCTCTATTGTCTGCAAAGAATCATTGTTTATTACAACAAGTGGAGCATCTCTGGCAGTCTCGCCTGCATTACGCAATTCAATATAGCAGCAGTGCTGCCTTTGAAAACAGCCAATGAATAATTATTCACAGAAGAAAACACTTTTATGATAATAAAATGTTATGTCCATTGATCCAAAATGACCTTAGACCATGATCATGTGACCTAAGACATGTGCAAAACAATCATTCATACTTGATTACCCTTATGTCGATGTTTTATGAGCTACATGTAGATCCTTTCTAAGTTATGATGACAATTCAACACATATTCCCAACACGGTCACAGTTCATTGACCTTTAAATGACCTTTGACCTTGATCTTGTGACCTGAAACTCGCACAGGATGTCTAAGGATACATGGTTGCTCTTATGTCTACGTTTCATGAACTAGATCCATAAAGTTTCAAAGTTATGATGACAATTCCTCAAATACCCCCAACATGGCCAAAGTTCGTTGACCCTAAGTGACCTTTGACCTTGGTCATGTGACCTGAAACTCGCACATGATATTCAGGGACCCCATGGAAGAACAGAGTAATTTATGTCAATAACTCTGAAATGGGCAATCCTTTCGATTATTTTATCTCAACATATTTGCAATTCATTTTGTTTATTTCTATTAATGCCATTTATGTTATTTATTTATGTTATATATATTTATGTATGTTTTTTTTTTCAATAATCGGAAAATAAACAAACAAACAAAGGGATACATGATTGCTCTTATGTCCAAGTTTCATGAACTATATCCACAAGCTTTTAAAGTTATGATGACAATTCCTCAAATAAACCCAACATGGCCAGTTCATTGACCTTTAAATGACCTTTGACCTTAATCATGTGACCTGAAACTCAGGCAGGATCTTCAGTGATACACGATTACCCTTAAGTTTTATGAACTAGGTCCATATACTTTCTAAGTTATGACATTTAAAAAACTTAACCTTGGTTAAGATTTCGATATTGAGTCCCCCAACATGGTCTAAGTTCATTGACTCTAAATGACCTTTGACCTAGCTTGGTCATGTGACCTGAAACTCAGGCAGGATGTTCAGTAATACTTGATTACCCTTATGTTCAAGTTTCATGAACTAGGTCCATATACCTTGGTTAAGAATTCAATGTTGACAACGCCGCCGCCGCCATCGTCGGAAAAGCGGCGCATATGGCCTCGCTCTGATATGCAGGCGAGACAAAAATACCATGCAGACATTGCTCTGCCTCATTTAATATGCGTAATAGCAAAGCTGATATGAGACATTCTGGAATATTCTCTACTCAAATTATCCTTAGAGAAAAAAACCCTAACTAAATGAATGAATTGAATTTCTCTTTCAATTCTTCTTGTATGAACATGTAACACTGCAGAATATGCCAGATACACTTTCCATTACCCATGATTTAATTGCCAATGTAAAAGGTACGTAAAATCGAACATTATGTTTATTGCCAGCATGAACAACTAGGTTTAGTAATTCCCATGCATATACTAAACAGAACACCACCTTGGACACGTCACGTACTTGGATTGCCTATCTAACTACCGGGGGTTACAAAGCTGAACAGCCAGTCAAAATCTACTATCCCATAGTATAGTTACCATAGAGGCCTGATTTTTTATGACTTTTTATGAAATCGTCCACCTTCTCCAATAGGTACGACAGGCAAGTGAGGACACAACAGAACTTCTGCCGCTGTTATTTCAGGATTAATTGTCATCCGTACCTCCCACTATAGCTATGGCTCTTTGTAGATGTAGAAGTGTTTTCGTTATCGTCCTTGTTATTTCTCAGCTCAACAAAGGTAAGTACGAAGTCAAAAGGCGCAATTACACCTCTTTCTGAATTCAGCTGATATATATATATATATATATATATACATGTATTGTAAAGAAATGGATGAAGAGAACAAAGGTAGGCGTAGCTTAAATCAAGGTTCCCCAGAGCTATCTATACCCTTTGGAAAAATTGGTGATGCCGAAAAAATGTATCTGCCGGGAATCGAACCCGGGCCACCAGCTTTGAACGCCGGTGCCTTAACCACTAGACCACAGAGACGGGTTAGTGGCTAGGGCGACCCCGATCCGTTTGACCGTCAGAGTTGCCAATAGCTGTTGTACATGTATAACTTTACACACATATATATATATATATATATATACACTGTTAAAAAAAACCTGATTTTACAGAAAAAAGGAGAAGATTTTGCAGAAAGCAATAACAGAATCATTCTGTAAATTCATAAAACAGGACTTTTTCTGCAATTTAACAGAACAGGTCTGTTTAAAAGGGGAAAAGGGTGTTTTATTAAAGGAAATTTGTAAGGTTCCATACACCGAATACAAATTTCCTGTAAGATTACGCAATCTGGTAAGATTACAGGTGTTCTCGAGACTCTGCTGCATGAAATTCTTTTATTTTAAGGATAAATTTTCTTACGGTGTATATATATATATACATAGAGGGGGAGAGATAAAGAGAGAGAGAGAGAGAGATGTATATATATATATATACATATATATATATATATATATATATATATATATATATATGTTTATATATCATAATGAACTGTTAGGCCTATCATATTACATAATAATGATAATAAAGATTGATTTATTAAGCACATAATAAACAAGGCTCTCTCTATGTGATTCTCAGTGTAAGACAATAATATCAACAAAGTAATTTTAAGAGTGTAAGAATAGACTGATATAGTTTAATGATACAACATAAAAAAATAAAACCAAGCATAATTAAATCAAAGTTAAGCATAAGACTTTTGTCAGTAACATGTAAATATTTAATAATTATCTGTAAAAAATTGCAATAAACTAGCTGCATATGGAATAATTTAACATTGTTATAAATGATACTAGGATATAGGAACGAAAAAGGTAAGTTTTAAGTAAAGATTTAAAGGATTGTCGTGAGGAAGCCTGGCGGATGTACAGAGGGAGTGAATTCCAGAGTGTTGGAACTGCTACTTCAAATGATCTTTGGCCGTATGATTGGGTTGAGTGAAACACGTGGAACATGTTGGAGTTTTCAAAGGTTTCAACTAAAAAATGCCGGCCACTTTCGATACATTTCTCCAATTTGACACACCTACCAGAATTCCAGGGGGGGGGGGGGTGCTGCCAATGGAAAATAATACAAGCAGCACCCATGGGAAAATCCCAGGGCCATGATCTAAATGTGTGACCAAGACGAATTTCCATGTGCTTTATAATAGACACATGAAGAAAATAAACTGAATTGAATTAAATGAGATCCAAGATTTTTCTATCTGGCAAGCTGTTAAAAAACTTCAGGGCGAAGACGGGAGTTCCTCAAGGATGCTTGCCTTTGCCGTTTCTCTTGCTCGTAATATGGGTCATGAAGACCACCATATAAGACAGGGGTAACGGCATTCAGTAGATTCTCTGAACAACGCTCGTCGAAGATCTGACGCTCCTGTCACATAAGTGCAATCAGGGACACACAGAACAAGACCAATCTCCTTAAGACATCATCAGCTGGTACAGAGCTGAATACCAACAAAATGTAAAGTGATGAGGATCATCACCACCACCACTACCACAGCGTCAGTGATGACCCCATCAAGGAATTGAAATGATGTCTTCTCCAGGATTGGCAAAAAACAAACAAAAACATTTGGACATCGAAAAACACACGCAACGGGAACTAAGTTTCGAATCTTCAACTTCGGAATTGGCAAGACAGGAGACCAACTGCACAGATGAAGTGATGTAAGAGAAGAGTATATGGCCTCTTATTATCGATGGCATATTCTGCCTACTTTGGCTAGAAACGTTATTAAGTTCCGGGAACTATCAACAAAAACAAACGACATGATTTCTTTAATTAAGTAATCAGACATTGGATCTTGTACCATTTAGTGTTCTTCTATCATTCACAGGTTGGGCATCTGCTGACCAATCGCAGAAACAGCGTGGCGTTGATATCAATGGGAACTGTGAGCCGGTCATGAAGGACGGGAAAGAAGTTCCTCAAAAGATGTCGTACCGTGTCGATGACAAACGTTCTTACGGAAAGCATGGGAGAGTGTCTTTCCCTGTTCAGCGGAAAACTTGTGAAGTTGGTCAGTGTAGTAAAGTCAAACCCCGTTCTCAGTGTACTTTCTTGAACTGGTTTCCCTCAAACCAGTTTAGGAAATCACCGCTAGCTAGCGTCCTAATCACCATCTCCTGAACTGGTTTCTAAGTAGTCATATTTGATTTTTTTTTTTCGAAACTGCTGTTCCGGTTTACCGATTTCGACAAAGCCCGGCTTCTGCCTGTTTTTGTCATTTTGACAGCCTAATTTTCAATACATTTATTGTGTTCTTGAATCTGTACTGAAACTCTCTTATATTGACATTTCAATTCAATTCAATTTTTCAATTCATTTATTCTTTTCCATTAAAAAACATCAAAATATGTATAGTTGAAATGTACATGTATATATAAAAGATTAATATTGTAAGTGAGAGAAATAAATGGAACTTGAAAAATTGAACACCTGTAGAAAGCTTTTTTTAAAGCTTGTAAATGGCAGGAGTCCAAAAGTAAAAAAAATACAATTCAATCAATTATTATTTTTTTAATCATGTTAATGGTTGTGTATGACACCAACATCTAGTTTAGGGCGATGTATCGTACGGGACAATTTGACAACAATTTATAGTCTTTTAGCTGAGACATAGGCAGCTTTCATGCCTGGAGTCCTGACCCCTTATAAAATGAATTGATTAGGATTGTTTATCATTATTATTATGACTATTTTTATTACTATCATTATTAGTATCATTATTGTATATATTGCCTTTTGATAGGCCATTTCGTCTGCGAACTTCTTTATCAAAGATAATTTTTATTTTCAGAAAATTACAGGTCAGATGTGTTTTCCCCCCTTTTTTGGCCTACATTTTGATAAGAGGTTGGCAACTGGATCCTTCGGTAGATCTTGAACAGCAGCAACCGATCGACTGTGCCAACATATCCCATATCCAGTGGCTTGAAGATTATTCTTTGAATGGTTGTGTACAACACCAGCATCTAGTTTAGGGCGATGTATCGTACGGGACATTTTGACAACAATTTATAGTCTTTTAGCTGAGACATAGGCAGCATTCATGCCTGGAGTCCTGACCCCTTATAAAAATGAATTGATTAGGATTGTTTATCATTATTATTATGACTATTTTTATTACTATCATTATTAGTATTATTAGCTGAATGCTTGAGCAATGAAATTTTCTTTTTTGCCAATGATAAAGTTATAGTCAGTGGGTATACTGATGTGAAAAACTGATAACCAAACAAAAAATGTTTGAGTACGGGTAAATTAAATGTGAACATGTTGTGTGTCGTACGGGACTCAGAAATGTCCCCTGAAGACACACAACATTTTTAACCATAATTCCTCAATGAAAAACATATTTTTGCTGGATGTCATTTTTTACATGACCACGTACCAATAGTACTTTAATATTACCACAAAACAAATTTAAGTTCCTCGTTTGTTTGGACAGCAGGTTGAAAAGTGTTGTGAAAATGACTGATTTTTATAGCATGGAATCACCCCCAAATGGTGAAATAAAAAAGGTATATTTTTATTACTTTAATTAAAGATGAGAGCATGTCGCCTTCGGTGGTTCCTGGGCGACCAATCGACTGTGCTGACATCCAGGCTCGTGGGGCAAACGTCAGTGGTGTCTATGCCATCTACCCTGGGAAGCATACCAACGTTTATTGTGACATGGAGACCGATGGGGGCAATTGGACAGTGAGTAATACCTCGGTCACATTTGCTCTACGGCGGCCGTACGGCGAGTCGAAAACAGCCGTTTTATTCACTTTTATTCAAACCACCTATATTTAGCTGGTACAAAAAATGTTAAAACGACTGTTTTCGACTCGCCGTACGCCGCCGTATAGAACAAATGTGACCGAGGTATAAATCACCGTAGGCCGGCTACTTCCTTAGCGTAATGATCATACGTTTTGAAGGGGCAGACATGGCGTATGGGAAAAATTGCTACGAAGCTGCGAGCGAGCAAAGCAAGCGAATAGGCCTATCTAAATTTTCATACAAATTTTGACATGTTATTGAGAAAAAGAAATGGAAAAGAGAGAAATATGAAATTATTCCCTAAATATTATGACAAAATATAGCGCAAAATTCCATATTATTTGTATCAAAACGGTCAGCAATTTTGCAAGGTCGCTTTGCTCTATCTCAGATTTTTAGAGATGTTTGCCCCGTATGCCATGTCTGGCGGCATCAAAACTTTTTGCTTAATATTACGCTGCTGTCGTACATGACACATAACCAATGAAATAAAAGGAAAAATTGCATTGCATAAAAAAAGGAAACCAAATAGAAAAAAAAAACATCCAACACGTTCAGATAGAGGCAGAATAGGTCATGATTTGTTCAGAAATACACATACATGTATTCTTCTTTGTTCCTTTCCCGAATGCAATAGGTTTTTCAACGTAAAAGTGATGGCTCTCTTGACTTCGGTAGAAGCTGGTCTGATTACAAGATCGGCTTTGGAAGTATCTCTTCGGATCACTGGCTAGGTAACGACATGATTCATCAACTATCGAATCAGAGGAATTACGAACTGCGGGTTGATATGGAAGAATTCGAAGGAAATACCAAATATGCCAATTACGCTATCTTTCGAATTGATAATGAAACACTTGGCTACAAACTGACTGTCCGCGGCTATTCGGGTAATGCAGGTGATTAAAAAAAGTCTTCACTATCTTCAGAGTTATCTTAATCAAGCAAGTTGTGTAAAATGTTTGCATGTACTGGCCGTGGCCTAAGTCTATTTTTGTACAGGACCCCCCCCCCCACACACACACACACACAAACACACACGATAGACGATAGACATTAATCTGAATCCACAGTCCACTCCTTGCTTTTTGAAATCATGAATAATTAAACAAACAACGGAGCTATAAGCAATCATATTTTTACTTATTTCATTGATATATATATATATATATTTTTTTTTTTTTTTTGGGGGGGAGGGTGAAATTTTGTGCTTTTATCATATTTTCATTCACACTTGCATCCTCTTTTTTTTTCTTCTTATTCCCCCCCCCCCCCTTCTGTTCGTCACAGGTGATGCTCTTTGGTTGCACAGTGGGAAGATTTTTCGCACTCCTGACATGGGAAAAGGTTGCGCGAGGTCTTTCAGCGCAGGTTGGTGGTATATTACTCCTTCCTATCGATGCGCTTCAAGCAATCTTAATGGTATTATGCATTATGCGTTCGGGGTGGTATGGACATCGCTGCCGAATCGCAGGGCCAAGACAAGTGAGATGAAGATACGACCTGTACCGAACGACCCAAATCTGAGCAATTAAAGGGCAAGTCCAACCCAGCAATAAAAAGTTGATTCGAATAAAATGAGAAAAAAATTGAACACGCATAATATTGAAAATTTCATCAAATCGGATGTAAAAATAAGAAAGTTATGATATTTCAAAAATTTCGCTTGACCCTATTTGTTATTTATTCTTTTATTTTGCCATAAAACATACAAATCGTATAATGTAAATACAATTTGAATAATTGAATATAAATAAGTAAAATGACAGTAAAAAAGAAGAGATTGAAAGAATGGTTTTCCATATGGGCCAGGACTCGTAGAAGTAAATTCGATACTGTTGCCCAGAGGCATTCAAGCCCTCAAAGAAAAACATTGAGAAAAGTTTCCACATTTACCGGTATATCCAATTTATTGAAATGAATTTCCCAAAACAGTTATATGCACATCTTGGTTGGTACGCTCATGAGGGGACCGATGACTATACCTATTATTTATTATAATTATGAAATATTTAAATTTTCTCCTCATTGCCATGTGAAACAAAGTCCTATTCCCTCCTTAACGTGGTGAATTACCATTTTTAATATGATTATTGTGGCTCAATCAAAAGGGTCCTTACTTTCAAATCTGTAAATATTGAAATATTGTATAATTCAAACAATAAAATACAAAAGAAATAGAGAATGAGTGGCATCATGGACACCCTCATTTGCATATCACTGAGTTGTGCATATAACTGTTTTGTGATAAATAAGCGAAAATTTTAAAAGGTCATTACATTCTTATTTTACATCTGATTTTGATGATATTTTTATTGTTATGCTTGTTTGATTTTTCTCTAGTGATTCAAATCATCTTCTTTCTTGGTTGGACTTGACCTTGAAATAGATACAGCCCAACATACATGTAACAAAGGGCAATTATACTCCGCTGTTTACAGAAAGAAGCTTTATTTATTTTATTCATTAGAAAATGGTGACATGAATTGTAATCTTAATTGGTCAGTCAGGTAATTTAGCCAACAGACAGACTTTCTAATGACTCTAGTTCTATTGACCAGTCATGTTGTTGAGATGAGGACGGTTTATCAAATAACATGGATTCACATAATCTTATTTTAGTACACATCGTTTTGCCAGGGTATTTGAATCTTTGTCTGTCCCTTTATCAAGAGAGGAAGAGAGTTATAAATTAGATCGTCAGTTGGTTGTAAGTATAGCGCCCTAGCACATTTCACAAGGAACAGTTATCGATAGTAGATCTGGTATCAAGCAATTTTCACTACTAGCTAGTTTCTGCCAAGACTGAAAAGAATAATCACATTGAGTGGAGCGTTGTGGCCCAGTGGATTAGTCTTCTGACTTTGAAAGAGGGGGTCGTGGGTTCGAATCCCAGCCATGGCGTAATTTCCTTCAGCAAGAAACTCATCCATATTTTGCTGCACTCAACCCAGGTGAGGTGAATGGGTACCCGGTAGGAAGAAATTCCTTGAATGCTTGAGCGCCTAGGCGCAGCTCAGCTAAAGCCGGGGTAATAATAATAGCAGGGCCCGCTGGTAGAACAGTTTTCGAAACTGAAGTGGCTACCCTGGGTAAATATACCTATATTATTATTATTATTATTATTCCTGCAAGCATATAGTCTTATACCCAGGTATAGTGGTAGACAGACGAGTGATATTTTAAACTTGTAGATATTGTTCTTAGTATAGATATCCATTACATTGAACGTCTGCTTACCATTTTATTAAAGGAGAAT
The DNA here is from genome assembly GCF_037042905.1 of Lytechinus pictus. Taxonomy (NCBI): domain Eukaryota; kingdom Metazoa; phylum Echinodermata; class Echinoidea; order Temnopleuroida; family Toxopneustidae; genus Lytechinus; species Lytechinus pictus. The sequence continues at coordinate 50,649,625 of NC_087246.1, forward strand.
GAAACTCTTGGAGCAAGTTAGCTTTTGTGAAAGCAGAAAAATCAAAGGATACGATCAACAAAAGTTTGAGTAAAATAGGACTAGCAATAGAAGAGTTATGAGCATTTGAATGTCGAGATCACTAATGCTATGGAGATCCTCCCATTGGCAATGCGACCAAGATCTATGATGTCACAGATGAACAACTCTCACCTTTTGGACGCTGAAAATATACCCCAAAACATCTCTTTTTGCTCATTCTAATCATATGACAAACGATTCATCAATGATATAATGTTGTGAAACCTCTGTACTTGTCCTCTCATAAAGAGAACACCTCACCTTGTGATAGACTCTATAAAAGTGAGAATATAAGTGAAATTAGTACTAAAGTAAT